>NW_024530932.1:65135-282377 GCF_017590135.1 Pyrgilauda ruficollis | reverse complement strand
GAGGCGTGTTGGGGGCTGTAATTTTTTTTTTTTTTTTTTTTTTTTTTTTTTTTTTTTTTGTGGGAGAAAAGCGCAACACACGCGTGCTTATTTCTATATCCACTCAGATGTAGGCACCGCTCAGCAGGGCCTGAGCATCAGGGTAGGAGGGAAGGTCTTTGGAAATTGCCTCTCAGAAATACTTGACTCTGGCACAGGGTCAAAAGGAAGTCTAGCCAAGTAGAGAAAAGGCGAAGAAGAAGAGCCATCTCTTTCATGTTCAGTTTCTGTTTTCCTCTCTAAGCCACCTAACCCGAAATTACAACTTTCCCAGTTGGTGAGCTTACAAAAGTTAGACTTAGTTTCATTGATGTTTTAATTTGACTTTAGGACTCTCAAAGTGAATTGATAAAACATCCTCCCTCCTCTATCCCCCTCTTTACTGTAAGACTCTAACTTACTTTTCACATGAATCACACACAGCCCTTTTCTTCCTAGTCCTAATTGCAGCTTCACCGGGAAAACCAATGACGTGCTTCAAACTGTAATCCGGAGAGGGAATTATGAGAATCTGCAACTCCTTGGAGACTGCAATGGGGGGTGAAGAGTTCAAACATGAACCCACAGCAGTGAACCGCAGCTATGGCATTAAGGCTTTCATAAATGTATGTTGAGAGGTAGCAGGTACATGCTGATTCTATAAAGAGCAAGACCAGAAATCAAGCTGTAGCATCTGTTTATGAGAGCTTAGAAAGTCACACTTTTTGTCAAGCCACTGGAGCACTTGGGGCTATGACAGGCTGGTAACTTTCCTCTGTGTTGATAAAGACACTTTGGTACTGGCTTAAAGACTTGAGAGAGCTGAAGGCCAGCATACTTGTTTCCTGTGTGGCAGAAGAATCAAACCCAGACTGAAACTTCCACAATTGCCTTTGTCCCCTCCTGATTTTACACAGGGCCAACAACCCCTGTGCAGGGCAGAGAAAGATTTACCTGAACTTTTCTTAACCCCAGCCTAGAAGTAAATGGATTCCTTCCTGTACCTTCCACTCTTCCAATAAAGACATGTTTCTTTATACCCTGATCTTCTTCTCCTCCCTGAGCTGAAGCACTGCCCTTCAGGGTGACTGCTCAAAAAAAGGTGTGATGAATGATGAATGAGGAACAGCAGTATGTGCTTCTGGTGCCACAGAAATCAGCCAAGATGCTGTGGTATTTGACTCCAGGTTGCACATTACTCAGGAAATCTTCACTATTTTCCTGCAAAAAGTTCAGAAAATCTTTATAAAACAAAAAATCAGAAGCAATCATGCCTATCATAGAGAAGCAGAAAATTCCCCAAATCCAACAACAAAAACACACCTCTGTATACCTCATATATATATGCTATTTCATGTTTTCTGGCTAAGATGTTGCATCAAACAACTGTCTCTTCCCTTTTCTACTCTTGAGGAATGTAACACTGCATAGACAGAACAACTGCAGGATGAATATTTATGCAGCTTATCATAGAATATGTCTAGATCCATGAGAGCTCAAATTAGAGCAAATATATACTGAAAGACTGGTGAAAAGTCAGTGGGACCCACAAGTTGTGTATGGCTGGCTTTTATCATAATCCTACCCACCTACCTTGGGTCACACAGTTGTTTCCCTGTAGTTCTCAACTATTTATTATAGTTGTGTAAGAGTATCTCGATGGCTTTTTAACATGCCTGTCTTTTCAGGACAGCCAACAGAATAAATTCACTAGCTGAGATGCACCCCTCCATCATTTTCTCTCTACTTCCACGCAACTGCTAAATGCTAGTGTGAAAGCATTGCAAAGAACAGGCTAATCATGCAATGAATCAAGAAAGGAAAACAATTTTTTCTTTCCTTCCACATGTTTACAAATAAGGCATTTAACCTCAGATGTTGAAACTACATTCCCAGAGGGGAAGAACTGAAGCTGAGGTAGTGTTGGAAGTTCAAAGGAATTGCCTCTCACCTCTTCTGTGAATGATGCAATATGTTGCTTTAACCTGGTTATTATTCATCATTTCCACGGTGACAGCAGAATTCAACACCCATTTCATAAGAGCCCACATAAAAACAGGCTGCTGTGAAATAAATGATTGCTGCCACTTCTAGCATCCTTGACCATTACACTGTTCCCTCCTGGCTAGCCCAAGTAGCCCACTGCAGGATACTTGCTATGACCTTCCAGGGCAGTCATGGGAAGGTCAGCCCAACTAAACATAGGGCATAGTCTAGTGAGTAAGACCTGGCAGCTGCAGGTGAGAGCAAGAAGCAAAACAATAATCCAGAAGCAGCTGGAAATTGCCAGATGAGATATTAGGAAACACAGATGAGATATTAGGAAAAACTCTTTACCATGAGGGTGTTGAGGTGCTGAAACAGGTTGCTCAGAGAAGTTGTGGATGCTCTGTTCCTGCAAGTGTTTGAGGCCAGGTTGGATGGAGCTCTGAGCAATCTGGTCAGTGAAAGGTGTCACTGCCCATGGCAGGGGTGTTGAAACTATGTGTCCTTCCAACCCAGGACATTCTATGGTCTGGCTGAGAGGTTGGTCTGTCACTGAGTAACTAAATACTTCTCATCCAAAAAGCAATAAGAAGACACCTTTTCTTAGAGAAAAAAAAAAAAATGAAGAAACGGCATGCAATATAAAGCATGTGATTCACTTCAATCAAGACATCTGTGCAAAGGTTTTGGAATCAAAATGAGGATGACTTTCCCCAGGATGTTGTTCTTGTAAATGAATTAAACATTTTAAATATCTAAAACTAGTATTAATAAGAGGTGCTGGTGGTTTTGCTTTTGTGGACAAATGCATGGCTACCTGGCACTTCTGCATGAAAACCAGAAAGTGAAAGGGGCTAGAAGTGATGGTGTTTCCCCTTCATTGTGTTGCCCAAATGAAAAAAAACACCAAATTCCACTAGGCAGCACATGGAGGACAGAAAATTAAACCCAAGCTTTTTGAGAGCTCTGTTACTGAAAGATGGGGCTGGGATTTATTGTGTGACTCTCTTCCAGTATAAACCCTACAGAAATGGCAGGTTGAATTTTTTATGTCTTTGCATCACTTTTGCCCTTCAAAGCAGGGGAGGATGTAGAAGAAGGAGAAATCTGATTCAACAGTTATAATTCTAAAGTAAGAAAACAAATTGTTGTTCTTGAAACACAATTTGCAATTTTATCAAGCCTGAATGACATTGTTCTGCTGCTCAGTATTATCTTGTTATTTATGACATCCCACTTTATACAAAATTTTCTTTAGAAAAGGCAGTATTTGTTGGAGGCAGTCATTACAAGTGACTTCTCTGAATGTCAAATACTCTGAATGATGAGTCATCACAAACAGTACTGCACAAGGAATCAGTGGTGATAAATAGGAAAAGAGGATTTATAAATAAATTACTTTTTATTGCAGATCAATAATAAAAATGTACCATACCTACATTTTGAAATAGTATTGTGGGGGGGGGGGAGGGGGGGCAGTGATTAGAGCTATTCAAAAGCTATCAGTGGTCCCAAGTTAGTGATGAAAGGATGTATCACCTCATAACATGGATGATGAAAAATGGGATTTTGTGGGCTCAGATCCCTTTTATCCTCCCTTTATGTGTGCAAGACTGAGTAAATGCTGGCTAAGTGAAGGGCTGAGTATGCTGAACACGTCTTTAGCTTGGAAGGAATGGGAGGCTTCATACACCAACATACAGAAAAGAGATAGGTATGTGACATAATATTTTATACCAAAACCTTTCAAGGGCTGCCCATTGTTATGTTATGAAATGAAGCTTGTTAATCATTTCAGCCAAGCTGCCACCACTTCCAGCTAAACATCAGACCTGCAGATCTGCAGGGCCTTCCCTGGCCACATTATCCTGGATTTCTTCCCTTGGCCACCTGGGACAGAACATTTGTAGATATTTGATGACTCTTGAAGTTGAGAACAGAAAATAAAGCAGCTTACAGAATTGATTTAAATGTCTAAATCAATTGCCAGCCATTACCTGACTAATCATTAGCTCACTAATCTCTACTTAGTGACACACAGGTATTTTTAGAGAGAGGTTTGCCTCTTACTGTTGCTGCAATGGTTTAAAATTTAATATGGATTTGCAAGGAGTTCAGATTGTTTACGGCCAACTACATCACAGAGGTATTTTAATTTCAGCAAAGATAAGAAAGAGGTTTTTTTTCCAGATCCCAGCATCCTTCAATAATATAAAATTATTTAAGAACTAATGTATCTTACGAGTTTGCAGGCTCTAAGTAATAGCAGCAAAAGAAGGTCCCTGAGCGGGAAAGGATCATGGAGATTCATTCCTGCGGGGGAAGAAGCGTGTTCATACACGGTCTAAACTCGGGCTTGCATCCCCACCTTGTGGCAGAAGGGTGCAAGGAGCAAAAGGAAAATCGCACCGTGGCCGAGGGACCCACGGTTTCACAGCCCACCAAGCAGCAGGGAATGCATAGGGAATGTTATCGGCACCGTAATTGCTGCCACGCCGTTTCTGATCTCACACCTCATCAATACCCCTGCCTCATTAATAAAAGAGACTCAAAGAAAATCCTGTCTTGATACAAAAAACCAAAACAACACAAAACAAAACAACAAAACCCCAACCAAACAAAACAAGCAAAACCCAAAAAAAAAAAAAAAAAAAAACAAAAAACAAAAAAAAAAAAACAACAAACCCCACCCCAAACCAACACCACCACACACACCAAAATCTCAGCCCTTCTGAACTGCATTCAGAAGACTTTCACTTGGTGTAGAAAGTGTTTCCATCCCAGCACTGTGCCAGCCAGAAATGTGCTTGCCATACTTTAGGAACAGCATCCTCTACTCAATCTTGTTTTAGCAGGGGAAACCTGAACTTAATTTCACTAATTTCATGGACAGCTGGTAAGTTTTGGGTCAGGTCTGTAAGTAAAAATCAAGTGAAGAAAACAAACAAACAAATCCAGCAACAACAACAAAAACCCAGCAAGACATGGGAAGATCAGAGTGCCAGAAACTGTAGCAAACCTACAGCAGAGTAATAAGACTGTGAGAATAATGATGGGCTTTAGAAGCAGACAATAAATGTTTTTCCCTCTTTCTCTCCCCATCTTAGCCCCTACCTCAGGTTGTGAGTCAACCTTAGCAATTAAACTGTTAAAGAACAATAGTTGTAAAAGAAGAGAGAGCACCATTTTTACCCTATCCCACAGTGAGCTACAGGATCCTATAAACTATGCACAGTGAAACCTACACACATTTTTAAAACCAGGCAGATCCAGGCAGCAGCTGGCAGGACTGCAGCATGCTCAAAGGTATGGAGGATCTCCATGGGAAAGGATGAGTGTGGCAGCCTGTGCTGTTGTTCAGACACACTTCTGAGAGTATTAATGGGACGGCTACACTATTCAAAAACCCTCAGAATTTTCAGTCTCTGTTTCCTGGCCTAGAAAACCAACATCAACCAGCCTCTGTGTCTGGCTACACCTCTGTGCCTAGTGCAGTCCAGAAATCCTGATTTAGATGGATTGAGACCCCACTAGAATCTGGATGTGTACTGGGGCAATGTTGTGTGAGCTCAGCTAACAGACATAATGAGGCAGCCTTAGCCAGAATTGAAGATTTAGGCTTAAGTCCACTGTAAAGAGAATCTGGGCTTGACTTTGTGAAAATGTTGCAACACAGCCCCCTGTGTTTGGGATGCTGCTGTTTGCAGAGTTCCAGTCACTCCAGGCAACTTTCAGAAAGCAAGGAAGAATTTCCAGCATTCCCTGGGGAAATAAATGAGGTAAGAGTAATAAAAATAGGAGGACAATAAAGGGAGGTATTTTTTTGCTGTCATATTTGGTAATCTCTTCAATATTACACATCAGGAAAGCTTCATCTTTCAGTGACCAGCTACACGTGACAGCCCAGGGTTTTTTTTTTTTGGTTTTTTTTTTTTTTTTTTTTTTTTTTTTTTTTTTGGTTTTTTTTTTTTTTTTTCCCCCTGAAATATCATTTTTTATGTTCATGAGCTTAATCTTGCAGCCTGGTTCAGGAAGAGCTGGCAGCTGTGTCCCCACTGCTGCCTGCCCAAGGCATGGCTGGCAGCAAAAGCAACACAAGGCAGTTGGGGCCAGCTGCTCAGAGCAGTCAAGATACTTTGCTCTTCAGTAACTCTGTTTCTCAGTGCCTCTCTGCACTACAGATGTAATAGCGCTTTTTGCAACGAGTGAAATATATCCACAAAACATAGACCTTTGCCATGATTGTTGCAAGCTAACTTGGTGGCCTCAAAGATGAAGTACCAGCTTTCAAATTACAGTCAGAGCCATTCACTCCCTTTAAAGTGTAACTGGGAGGAAGAAGTACCTTGAGCATATCTCCCAACTCAAAACATTGTGAAGTCCTACCCACAGTGGACCATGGCTATGAACATTGATTCTTTTGTCAGAAAACTTTATTTTTATTGGCTTTGAACATTGCAAAAGGTTCAATATGAGTAAAAGTTGCTTCTGAAGAACCAAGACAGAGAGGTAACTGAAATCATGTCCCTTATTGCAGGGCTAAATGAAGCACAATCAATAGGAGAGAAATGCGTAGGCTGAGACTAAATAAAACTTCTCTACATTTGCGTTTTGTTGCCGACAGTACGAGTCTGTGTAAATAACAAAAACAAATAAACAAAAACCCCAAAAACAAACAAACAAAAATCTCTGAGTACCAGACTGGATGGAGCCACATCTGATGCTGGGAAAGGATCCTGCCCATTAATTTGTATGAGCAGAGAAAACTACATGGCAGGAATTGGGCATTGGAGACAAACCACTCAGGAGGGAATTTGCACTTAGGCTCCATGGTGGAAACATAGAACACTTGCAAATCTGACCCTGCTTTAGGAATTTCTGCTCCACGAAGAGTTTGTCATTCCCCACAAGGAGGGCAGAAGTCATCCTTCACAGTGAAGCTCTGAGGCCATATTGCGGCCACCCAGCTGCTTGCAGAGGATAAAAAGGAAGATCTTGTGTCAGCTGTTATTGCCCTAAAGTTGGTTTTAATTATTTTTTTAATTTTTAATTTATCAGGCCTTTATCAAGTGTGTAAAAGAATCACTTTGACAGTGAATGGCATTTTACAAGTTGATTTACTGCATCCCATTTGAAGCCAGCTCATATGGCCTTCAGAGAGCAGCCTGTAACAAAACCATTAATTATGTGTTCTGGTTGGAAACTATGCATCCTGGAGCCAATAAAAATTCAGTCACTACACATTTTGTGAATCTTATTTTTTCCAGATTTTATAGGACAACTTCACTGCCTGAAAAGCTAGTGCCAAGGAGAGATCTAGAGCTCAGCAGAGTCTCAGCAGGAAAAAAAAAAAAAAAAAAAGAGTTTTCATAAGAAGAATTCTTTTTCAGTAACATGTTAGCACACACCATTTTGGCTGAAAATCTATTATTTCAAATCTGAAATTGCCCAACCACAACTCATGGATATTCCAGCCAGATGATCCCTGCTCCTATCCTTTTGTTTAGCTCAAATTCCAGGATCTGTTTTGGCTGCAGCATGATAGTGAGCCCTGATGAAAATCCTAGGATCTGTAATGTGCTGTGTTTCCAGCTGAATCAAAGAAATATCAGTTGTGCTGTTTGAGGTATGGCCATAAGCTCACTGTGTTCAGTCCTGCTTCATGAAAGGTTAATCTGGATGAAGTCAAACACAGAAAAGAACCAGTAGGACCAAACAGAGAGAAGAAAATTCAGTGTGATATTGAAAAATGAAGACTGGAAACAAATATGACTGTTTACTGCTACAGTATAATAAACTCCAGAAGGGGAAAAAGTTGTTATTTATGGAACAACATTAGCCAAAAGTGAAACTGGCCTACGTGGCTTGTGAATTACTTTAGGGTGGAAATAAAACATTATTTAAACCCTAGCCAGGTTCTCCAGTAGCTTTTTGTATGGAAGAATAAAGGTCAGAAACCTAATTAGGCTAAAGATGGATTATATGATGGGAATGTTGCTGCAGTAGAAAGCAGTTCTGGAGAGCCAGTAGATTTTTTTCCCATCTGTGGTTCAAGGACAGGCCTGATAGGGAAGACACATGATATGGCAAATTTGGGTCACACTGTTTTACAGGAACTGCATTTCCAAATTGATGTTTTGATTTTTTTTGTTTGTTTGTTTTCTTGTTTGTTTGGGTTTTTTTTTGGGGGGGGGGGGGGGTTGGTTTGTTTGTTTGGGTTGGTTTTTTTTTAGTTTGGGACTTCCCCTTTTCCAGCAAAAGATGACTTAGTCATGGGAAGCAGACACACTCCACAAACATGCTCATCTAGTCAAGAAGATGTTTCCCACTGAAAAATCATTAATCTGGAAATTTTCAAGTAACCCCTGCACTAACATCTACTTGGATTTAAACTCCTTGGGCAATAACCTCCTCTCCTTGTTTCTTCAGTGCCAAATGACCTTGGCAAGACAGATAAAGAATGACCAGGCAAGGGAAGTAGAGAGTCCATCCAGCTTCTGCCATCTCCCCTTTCCATGGGCTGTCTGTGAGAGGAGAGGGCAGGGAGTCACCTTGATGCATTCAGCAGCTGGGTTGGAGCAGGGAGTGCTGCAAAGATATAAACCATACCACGAACCTGACCATAGAAACAACAATGAACAATTGCTTTTGGTAAACCAGCCAAGGGTAGTGTTGGGTGAAATAAGAAGGCATCTCAGGAACCCAGGCCATACTGAAAATCATGCAATTATTTGCAAAAATAATTACATTCCAAGAGGAGAAAAAGTAGGACTTAAAAGTCTGGACTTTTTTCAATGATTCCATTACAAAAATTGTTCTATTTAAGAACAATTCAAGTGTTATCCACTGCAGCTGAACCCATCTGTCCTACGTGCCTGCTCTCTCATCCTGTGAGTCACAGAACTCTGTATATCTTACATATGTGGAATAATAATTTTCTTCCTGGAAAAGATGAATCCTTTGTCAGGTCTTCCACATTTTTGCCACCTACAAGTCTTTTGGGAAATTCTGTTCAACAACCTTGAGTTAACAGAGAATTCAGCTCAGCTCTTTTCACAAAGCTTTTTAAGAGCTTGATTATCAGCAAGATGTGCAGGGGGTGCTCAGCCACATTCATTTCATGATCTCACACTGCCCAGAGCTCAGGAGTTCTGAGTACAGTGCATAATTCTGGTTTGTACCCCAGCTCCTTTGCAATGTCAGCTAGCCAAAAAAGAAAAAAGTATCATGCCTGCATGCAGAGACACACACAGTGCTCTTCCTGCTGCAGAAAGAAAGGATTCTCCATGCCTGGGAGTTTCTGTGGAGAAGCAGTGGAGGCAGCAGCTCTCCTCCAGTGTGTTCTTGCATGTCACAGCCAAACAAAAAAGAACGTGCACAGATCTCACTCAGACATGACGGATTGCTCCGATTTACCCTTGTGGGTTTTGTTGCGTTTTAGTTTTTTTGTTTGTTTGGGTTTTGTTTTATGGTTTTGGTTTTTTTCCCACAGCCTTCTTTTTCTGCTGTAGCTGCCAACTGACCAACTGATTTAGTGTTTTTGCTGGCTCAGAGGCTGTAAGGTCATTTTTACTGTATTGCTCCCACACAGTGCCTAATGATTTGGAGTCACAGCACCCTTGCCTATAAAAGGGAACATAAAGCAGTGGGAATCACTGCCACTTGCTGGGCCTGTCCTGAGTGGAAACAGGATAGTCTCCATTAACAGATAATTATGTTTACGTTTCACAACCCATAGGGGTATTAAAGGTCATACAGGCACCAGACAAGGTCAGTGAAAACAGCATAGTTTGGAGTAAATGAAACAATTATAAAACCCAGTGTGCTGGAGCAGTTGTATTGACCATGACAGGAGTGGGGCACAATCCCCATTTCCCAGTGAGGGTATAGATGCATCCTGCAGTGCCCTTCTGGCAAGGCCTCCATGAGCTTCTTTTGCAATTTTTGCTCTCAGAAGTATGAATTCAAATACCCTGTAGATGCATATAACATAGCAGTTCTGGCACTGGGAATGCTAAATCAACAGGGAAAAGCCAACACAGCATCCAGAGGTACCTAACAGCACAGGATCACAGCGCTGATGTGCGCTGCTCACTCCTGTGTGAGGACTTCACCATGCACTCACTCTCTTGGGATCTGTCTGCATGAATCCCCTTAGAGTAGGGGTAGGATTCAGAAGAGGAGAAAGCAGCCACAAGGTGATTTTCATGGCCCTGTCCTGCTGTGAGCACTCATAATTGCTTTCATTACAGAACACAGCACACGATGGCACATCTAATCTATCCAGCCTCATGGGTTTGCCCAGTCCATGCTCTATTCTCTCCCTACCAAAACAACTTTTTCCTGTCCCACTGTTCAAAGTGGTCTGCATAAAAAGGTCACTCCCCACTATCAGCACAGGGGTCTCAGAGAAAATTTACAGGTCACTGCCAATAAACTGTGAGATTTTCACCTGTCAGGAGAACAAAGTAGAAGTTTGGAGTTTGCCTTGGAGCAGCTAAGCTGATCTTTGCTGCCAAATGCTTTTTACAGAGGTTGGCAATGGACAGAAACAGGCACCCATCAGGAACTGAAAGCAAACCCTCTCCTGAGGAGAGCAGCCCCAGGGCTCTGCCTGCCAGCTCAGGGCTACAGGGAGGAAATCCCCTTTATCAAACCACCCTGATTCGTGGGTAGCCAAATTAATGACGTGAAGGCTAACAGGTCCTAGGATAATTCCAATTAAATGCATTTGTGTTTAGGGACCTCACAAGACAACAGCAGAGGGACTGCAGAAAGGTACTGAGCTGAAAAATAGGCTGCATATGCTGGTGGGGATGAAAGGGAAGTGCAACATGGGGAAGCAGGGAAAGTGAGGTCTTGCCAAGCCCAGGAGATACTCAATGACAAAATTTCTTCCTGCTGCCTACAGTGAACATCCAAGTGCTTCAGCAGTGCTGAAATACTTCACAAGCACTTGTCAGTGGTTCAGACATGTTGAATCATAGGTTAACCAGTTAATTAATGAGTACAAGTAGGATCCCTGACCTTCCCAAGGACTAAGGTGCTTGTTCACACCATCACTGCTGCCCCATCAGACTGTTGCAATAGTTAAGCCAATAGAAACACTTCAGTATTTCAGTCAGCTTCATAATTCATATTCAGACGTAGTCCTGAGTGTCTTGTAAGCACTGGAATTTTGTTCTCCTGTTCATGGCAGATATAAAGCTGTCTAATTTTGAAATCCAGGCAGAACTGATATGTTCTTCAACTGCTTGATATTTTTGCTTGGATTTGATTTTTCTTTTTTACTTTTCTGTTTAGCAGATCTTCAAACTGCTGTGACTTACTGATTTTCTTGTGGCATAAATTTATACAACACCCCCAAATTCTTCAGCAAAAGAACACTCTTTAATCTGCATCACTCAGAACTGAGGAGGAACTTTAAAGAGGGCTGTCTGTACGACTTTAACTTGACCCCGAATGCAGATGCATCATTATATAGTCCTTAACGACACAATTACACAGTATTTTTCTTCAGAGAACCCCTTGGCAATTTATCACATGAGGAGTGTTTTCATCTTTGCTGTTGAGTGTCTCACCCTGAGCCTTGTGCTGGACAATCAGGCTGGCATAATTCCTGCAGAAGATTCAGTCAAAGGAGCAAAAGGGATCAACCCCTTTGTTTACCCCATCCCAGCCCTTGCCCTAACCACAATCACTGCTGAATCCAGTCATTTGTTTCTGCCAGAGTCTAGGAGCATGAGAGACATTAGGTTCCTATCATTGTTGGCTGAGGAAGGGAAAGAGACAATTTTCATGTCCTCCTGCAGGGTTAATATGCCTGTAGGCTCACACCAGTATCTCCCCCTTAAAATCCATGTCCATACCCCAGGTGTCCTTGGCTCTGCAGTACTGGAAACAACTGCTTTTTTCCTGGTACTCATTCCCATGTTGATGCTGGCCACTTATAATTATTCTGCTTCCTTGCCTATGATTTTTTTTATTTTTTTAATCTTGCAGTTCCCTGGGGCAGAGCAGTGGCTTTGTGAATGCTGGAGAGCAACTAGTAGCAGCGTGAGAAATTGAATTCCTTGTAAAAAAAAAAAAAAAAAAAAAAAAAAAAAAAAAAAAAAAAATTAGATTTCTAAGTGAGACATCCTGTCCTGGAACAACAGGAAAAAAAAAAAAAAAGCCAAACAGAGGAACAAGTAAAGTTCTTCTTAGCAAGAGGGTAAAGCTGGAGTGCATAATAAGGTGGTTCCTTTCCAAAATCAGGGGTGGGGCTGGAGCATCCAGGGTCCTTCACAATACTCTGTTTGGGATAAAACTCCCTTTTTGTGGACTAGAAAAGGGATTATGACTCTGCAGAGCCAAGAGGTCCAAAATCTTATGGTATTCTGGGAGGGGAAAAGAAATTAAAGATTGCATAATATGCAGATTGCCATTAATCTGACCTGTGCAAAGGACAGGAATCTTGTCATCCCCCCAAGTTCAGACGGCTGTTCAGACTGTGCACTGTTGTAGTCTCCTATTTAAAAATGTAAATTGCATTGTTAATAAAATGCACAAGGGCTTGTATCAGCTCATGATTATAGTCTGGGTTAGCTGATGAACAGATCTATGTCTCCTTATCTGTCTTAGTATCCAGGAGCATCCACTGCTTGTACCTTAGGGATGAGGGAAAGGGAATGCTGTGAAGGTTTTGCAGAGAGGCAGGCACTGTGTGTTGGCAGGGAGGATGAGAAAGTGAAACTGGCCCCCAAATTGGCTTAAGGTCTAACAAAGGTAGCTGGAAAGGACTTGGCAAAGCTCTGGAAGGAAGAATATTTCTGGTATTTGTTACCAAATCAGATGGGATGTTTTGGTGACACACATCTGAAAAGAGGGCCCCAACAGCTTTGAAACAGGTCTGCAGGGCACTGAGGAGAGACTGGCCATGCAGACTCACAGCAGATTGCTTGAGAACACAGGTGGATGCAGTGCCTCTCTAGCATCACTGCTGCCAGGAAATGAGGAGAAAAACCTCTTCAGGTGCTCTTTTCTCATTTTACTAGTTACTTCTGCTCTTATAATGCAAATCTTGTGTCCTGCTATCCCGAAGGCAGTAGATGGTGCTATTGATAGCATTGTTAATGCATGTGTTAATCAAGTAAACAAGTGAGGCTGGAATCTGGCAGGGCTCATATAAATCAAACTAATCTCTCAGTTTTACAAGAGAGCCCTTAACGACTCTAGGTCAGGTTGCCATCTCCATTATCTCTGGGGAAGAGCTGTTCTCAAAAGCCAGCACTGATTACCCTGTTAACACATGGTAGCTACTCTGCTGCTTCTCAGAATGGGGACTTGTGATTTTGGTCCCATTACAATAATTGACTGTTTTCAGTCTCAAAGTAGCAGCTTAGGCAAAAGCCATGGTTCCCAGGGGGGAAGAGATGGTACAAAGATACAGCTCTTGCAGGAAACAATTTACAAATGCAACTGCTCCACCCTGAGAAATTAAATTGCATCAGCAGTAGCACAAAGCTGACAACACTGATTTCTGACTCTAGATCAGTTGTACTTCCAGGAACAAACTAAACTCCTTTTGTACCCTGTACAAGGTTGTCATTACAGTCACAATCCATTAATCCTAACCAAGATGCTAACAAAGGAACAGTCCAAAACACACAGCAGAGTGTCCCCAAGGATGCTGAACTGGCCAGCTCAGCAAGACACTCAGCAGAGTGCTTTGTGTAACCAGGCTTTGTGGAAAACATCTGATGCCTCATAAAACCAAGAGTCAAATTTCTATTTTCTGAAAGTGTCAGTGCTCATAGGAAAGACAGCTCCTTATATGTGAAAAAGGTGCTCAGAGCCAAGAGAAGTTTAAGTTTTTCTGCATATCTTAAGTCTTCTGTGTTTTAAAATCAATGTTTCAGGGCTGTATTTTCCAAATGCCTCCAAACGTACATCCAGCTCTGCAAAACACATGCCAAGCATGAGAACATCAGTCTGGTCCAGCTCCCGCTCCATTTTAAAATCTCCACTATTTTATATAATTTTCCTTTGTCAGCAGCAATTCTTTATATTGATCTTTTGAATGTGTACAAATTTTTTACACAGTAGATGTCTCAGAGAAGATTTATATAGCAGAAGATTGTATTTGAAGCCTTCCACATTGATGGAAATTAAAGGTCAATTTCACAAAGCTTTTAAATACTTGCTTAAATTTGGGCATACGAGCAGTGCTATTCAGCAAAGGGATAGTCATGTGTTTTGCACAACACTGGATGACAATACAAATTTGCTCAAGTGACATTAATGAGATCACATGTTTTCTTTAAAAAATAAACCTACATGAGAAATACATTTTAGGAAGGGAAGGAGGACCTGGTGACAAAGAACACACAATCCTGAGCAACAGAGTGTGTTTTGTCTCACTCTTTACACCTTAGACCACCCTTAAATAATCCAAGGCCCTGAGACTTGGAAAACTGGGAGGGGCCACATGTTTGTAAAGCAGCTGTACAGCAAAGGACATGGGGATCCTGATGGACACCAAGCTGACCATAAGTTATCATTGTGCCCTTGCAACAAGGAAACCTACCAAATTCTTCAAGAGAAATTACAAAGAGTATTGCCAGCAGGATGTGATCCTTCCTCTAGCACTGGTGAGACACATATGGAGTGCTGAGTCCAGCCCTGGGCTCCCCATACAAGGAGCATATGGATTTACTGGAGTGAAACCAGGGGATGGGCCAGAAAGAAGATGAAGGGAATGGACCGTCTGTCATACAAGGAGAAACTGTGAGCTAGGACTGTACAACCTCAAAAAGAGATAGCTGAGGGAGAAGTCATCAATGTGTATGAATATCTGACATGGGGGGAAGGGATAGAGAAGATGGAGCTCAATTCTACTCAGTACTATCCAGTGATTGGACAAGAGGCAATGGGCACCAATGGAAGTACATAAAATCCCATTCAACTATAAAATGAGACATATCTTTTTTCCTCTTCCTGTGAGAGCGGTCAAACGCTGGCACAGGTGCCCCAGAGAGGTTGTGACATCTCCATCATTGCTGGTACTCAAAACCCAACTGGAGATGGCCTTGAGAAACCTGCTCTAACTGACTCTGCTCTGAGCTTAGGGGTTTGTCTCAACAGATAGTCCAGCAGCAGCTGCCACAGATCCCATGCTAAATTCAGATTTACATTAAGATTTTTAATCTTACTTTTCCTGGTGAGTAAAATAAATTTTTTAAAGTATAGCAGTGTAGCCACTTTATTCAGCTCAATCATGAAATAATGGTCATTAAAATATACTCAAGGTGAAGGCACTAACAACCAATGATCCTACAAGTGCTGGTTTGTGCAGAGCTAACCTTATAGTCTTAACTCTGTCTTTTCCAATGCTACTTTGCTTACATTAGAATCTAAATGGACAGTATTGGTTCAAGTCTAAAATGTCTGAATAAAAGATACAACCTAGCATAATGGAGTTACATCTGCTTTCTCTTTTTAACTTCTGCCTGCAAGGTTGCAGGAACAATAAAAACACCTACTCTCCTGGAAAAGTCCTTTCTGTTGCCAGCTAAGTTGTTGCACAAAGTAAGGCCTGCTCCATAGTTTCCTCTTTTGTCACAAAAGCAGCAAATGCATTTTAAACATGCAGCATATGCCAGTGAAACTCTTGGAACACTTGTGGTTCCTCTAGTGCAGGCTGAGTCATATTAGCATCAAGGGAAGCCTGAAACACTCTTAGAAATTTTGACACTGTTGGTGAATCAAATACTGAGTTATTCAGGTCTGACTAATTGTCAGTCTTCTGCAGACAGAGGAGATTGGCTGACCTCTCTCACCATCCAGGGGAAGTCTTTAAATGATCAAGTAACCCAAAATTGCAGGGAAGAAAAAAAGGAAGTTTGCTGTGGAAAAGAACTGAGTCTCAGTATTTGACAGACTTTAATGACTACCACCAAACTCATTCCGACCATATTCCAGTCATGCCAGTTCAGTTCAGACTTTAATTCTAACATCTTCCTGGTTTTGTGGTGGGCTTGGAAGTACTAGGTTTACAGTTGGACTTTATGATCTTAAGGATCTTTTTCAACTTAAATGACTCCGTTATCTATCATATAATAAGTGCACACATACACTATTATTGTCAGTGCTAAAGTTTGCAGCAGCAAAAGCATCAAACCAGTATCTGGGCAAGTCTTGCATTAGCAACAAATTACTTCAATCAATATTTACCTGTCCAAGAATCAAACCCAGAAACATCTACAGACCAAGGGAAAACAAGGAATGCTGGTAACATGTACAGAAGAGCCAGTCACTAGGGAACCATATGAACAGCTTCATTTTCCCATTATGAGCTAACACAGGAGTTGTCCACCACTACTTTTTGCAGAGTTGCTCATGATTTTGCTATACTACAGCCACAGAAATCAGATGCTCCAAACAGCAGCTCTCACTCCTACTCTATGGAGATGACCAAGGAGACTTCATCTCGTACCAGCAACATTGCTTTCATGTTTGTAACCTCAAGCAGTGTTGAGACCAAGCCAGTAAAATTGGTTTTCTCAGGTCTCAGCTTACAGGCCAAAATCTGAGTTGCTGTTTTAAGCTACCTTTCACTTTAGAAAATATTTATTGTTGTGAACACTGTCATAATTTTCCACTTAGTTCAAAAGAGGGGTGAAAATCTGGAAATATTTCTGTCAGGCTGTCAGGTTTAGTTTGCCTTTTTTTTTTTTTTTCCTTCTGCATTCCCAGCGATACAAATGAACCAGAACAAAAGGAAGGGCCAGGCTGAGCCCCACTCTTGCAATTGGCAAACACGCTCATTAACCAAACGCATTGTAGCCTGACTCTGCTGACAACACAGAGCAGAAGCTGAATCACAGCTGAGCAGGGCTAGACAGAGCCTGAGTTTGACATAATAGACTTTTGTGGAGTCAGTCCAGCAACACAAAACCTGTTTTCTAACTCTGCATGTCAGGAGTTAATAGTCTGAGAGGAGCAACCTGCCAGGTACTGAATGAGAACACTGCTGAGGCTCACAATAGGAAACCAGCAAAACTTCTGATCAGTACAAAAATACCACCACTGGGGTTTTTTACTCCTTGTTGATTTGTCTTGGAAAGTTTTACCTAATTTTCAGCTGGTCATTTCTATAGAAAGTAGAGTAGGACTGAAGTTTCCTACAGTGAATGAAGGAGAATTTAAAGAAGCATTATAGAGCTCAAGTCACCCTTTCACAAAAATACAAATAATGATTTGACAGTGTTTGAAGTGTTCCAAGTGGCTTTGCTGTTACATATACAGTATTTTATCACATCCTAATTACAAGTTTCTGAATTACTTAGCTAGTTGCAAAAAAAATTCTAGAGGAATAAAAGTCAGAAAACAGAGGTAAATCGTTTATGTGTGTTGTCATGAAGATGATGGCATTTTTGGTGATGTTGCAAATACTTCAGATAGGCAGTATTGACACAAATTAACTCAATGGAACACAAAATTGGAATAGTTCAGATTATTACTTTATGTACCCATTGGACACACTTTCCACTGAACCATGAAGTTAATCTCTTCTTACCAATGCTGATTTATTACCACTTTTGCCTGCAAGAGCATATTAAATCACAGTAATATTTGCCCTTTCAGCAGCCAAACCAAGGGCCAAAATACCAGGTATGGAAAACACTGACCTCCCACAGCTGCTCTCAGGTATTGATGTTGTGTGGACTAAAAGAGAATGAGTGGGGAGTGAGCAGAACCTCTATAACCTTGGAGAGCTTTTGCATCAATCGTTTCACAAATTTAAATACCCAGTGTTTAAAAATCAGCAATGAAGGTGTTTACACTCCCAGCCCACTGCAGCCAGTGTCTCTGTGGCACAGTAGGTAGGAGGAAGCTCAACATAAAAGCACTTGGAATGTGCATGTAAAAAGTGATAGTATTTCATGAAGTTAAAATGCTCAAAATGCTGCTGGAACAGCCCAGCTCTTGTTTCCAGGATTGGAGGGAATATTGAAGCACCACCAGATTGCATCTGTAGAAAATTTTAGCAGTTCTTGGTATCTTGTTTGTGTAAGTCATTTACCCATGGCTAGAAAGAAGAGTTCTTAAATACCTGCTAGCTGTTCAGCATTTTCCTGGACTGACTGGTTTGGTAGCATTTTCATTCTGCAGTCAAATCATAACTTCTTCCACTAAGAAACCCACCAACTTCTGTCTACTTGATTTGTGTAAGACATTCTATTGTTAATACACATGGTCTAGTTCAAATAGAAGTAACAGGACTTCTAAGTTCTGCAAACCTTGGCATTAGAGTTAAATATGTCTTAAAATCCTTCTTGGACCAGACTTGAAAACCTGGAAAGATTTAGGAAAATCATGTTGATGGTAAAACAACCTAAGCCATCAGGAAGGAGTAAAGAATCTGATTTGGTGATAATGAGAGAAGGTCTGAGCTCTGTTTATACTATTTAACTCCATTGAGTTAAAATCATAAGAGACTTTTAATTTTGCTCTGGGTTCCTCTATCACAGTAAAACATTTTGTCTGGTTTCAAAGGCACTTCAAGTACAAGAGTGGGCAGGCAGTGCTGATAGATGGCTCCTGTGCTATCCATTGCTGGACATCTGTCACACACATACCTGGACTGTTTCTCACTGCTGTTTCTTTAAAGATGACAGGCATGTTCTCATTCAGAAAGGCTGTCTATTTATATAATCCCCTTAACACAGCTTCCTTCACTGCTCTGTAGAAGCTTTATCCAAACAGGAAGGAGGCCAGTGTGATCTGAAGGACGCTTTGAAATGAAATGATTGAAATGATGAATTCAGGCATGTCTGCTGGGGAAGGCACACGGGGCAAATGGCTAATCCAATCCATGAGTGTGGTTCCCAGTTAGCTTAGCCATGCAGTTTTTAGCTGGGGACACACATGCACTTTGCCAGAAACAATGCACTCAAAGGAGCATCTATAATGGTTTATAAACATGTTCTAAGAAATTAACACTAAGAGAGAAAAGCTGCTGGGGGCCTGCTGCTCCTGTCCAGGAATTTGCGGTGAAGAAGGAGGATGGAGTGAACTGCAGATAGCCTTCTTGAGTCAACACTGTCCCAGCAGAAAGAGGTGACGTGTGCTTGACACATCTAATGACAAGGGTGTCACAACATGCTCAGTCACCAGAATAACCCCTTATTTGTCACTCAGGGGTGTTGCCCCACTCAGCTTCATGCTGGATGTGGAGGTGTCCTCAGGGACCACAGGGATGGCTTTTTGCTCTGGGACCCAAATGTTGTTCAGGCTAGCCTGTTGCTGGAGGAATGTGTTACCCAGATGATGTGTTGCTGCCCACCAGCTCAGCCTGCAAACACAGCAGGACAGACACCTGAAGACTGTCCCTGCAGGATGCTACTTACAAGGTATCCTGCTTTTTAGCTGGGCCGCAAAGTTAGCATAAACTTGGTTCTGATGGGTTTTTTTTTCTGCTGGGAATTTAGAGGGAAAGACACTATGCTCCTCAGGGGAAAAAAAAAAAAAAAATTCTGAAATCAATATACAAATATAAATACTGAGCAAGTTTGGGTTGCCCTTCTTGTATCAATTTCTGGCCTACCAGAAAGAATAACATTACAAATTAATCTAAATGCAGTTGTCTGAAACCTCAGTTTCAGCATAGTGAAATGCTGCCTGGTGAAAATGATGGGCTTGCTGTTACTTATGCCCTCCTTTAAATTGCTATTTTCATAGTACAGTTTCACTGCAAGACATTTATTCTCTATAAAGATTTGGCAAATAGGAACAAAACTAGGTATTAAAGCACTGGAATAACTACATTAATTCCCTGCAGGGAATGGTGCAGAGGAGACCCTTATAGCTTATGCTTTAAATCCAACACTAAAAAGACAGTCTCAACTTGTCCTTTAAAAAAAAATAAAAAGTTAATCCACAATGACTTGTCAAGACTCGCTGGACTTCCTTTTGTTCTTCTCCTATATCCCTGAATCTGGGTACATCTGAGGAGGTAAAGCTATGCTATTAAAGGCTTAAACTACCCTACATTCACTCATCTAATTATTTCTACATGTAACATAAGGCGCAGTTAACAGTAGATTTAAGGAGAATTTAAGATACTGCTTAGAGCTAAGACAGCAGTGCACTTTTTCCTTGTCATTGAAATAAACTGCAAAAAATGGATACTGGTGATGAAGTAATGTTTGATGATCAGGTAATGCCACTGCAGAGTGGCAGTATAGTTCAGGCATGAAATATTCTTCCCCATATCATCACCGATGACAGCCACTTCCCCTGTAACAAGCTGAAGATCTGCTGTAAAAGACAGGAAACTTTAGAAATCAGAAGAGAGAAACTAGGAGGTACTGAAAGAGCTGCCAAAGAAATGCTTGACCTTGAAACAAGGATGACTTCTCCTGATGAGGAGCTCTCTTGCTTCCACATGCACAGTCCTCTAATTGCTTAAACATCCAGACCCTGAGCACTCATCCCCTCAGGGCCAACAGAGCCCAGTGCTCCCTGTATCTCAGGTCGGGTGTAAAAAATACCCAGGAGACAAACCTGGAGCTTTAGCATCTCCCGATCATGTTGCATTCACAGAGACAAAAGACCCACTGATGTAAACTGAGTGCCCCATTCCTCCACCTGTTTCAAGTGACTATACAGGCAATGCCAGCTCTGCCTCCACGACTGGGCTGTTTCTTACCAGTCCAGATGCCTCAAGCTGTTATTAGCTATTGTGCTATTGATCATCATTATCTCTGAGACACATCTTCAGAGAGAGGCTTGAATTTGCAGATGCTCTCTGCCTCCCAAACCATCTCTGCTTGAACAGACTCATGAAATCTGGAATGTCAGATGCCCATTGCCACAGACTTTCACTACAGTTAACCCCCTGATGACACACACACACACGTGGTGAAGGGAATGAGCTGCCCTCAAAGCACTGCTGGAGATGTAATGTGCTCACCCAGAGCCATGAACTGCCAGCTGAAAAATTAACCCAATAGACATTCATGAGAATGGGATGAAAAGGTCATTTGATGGTGATTAGCAACACCCCAAGCCTTCTGTTCTTATGAGCAGCCCCATACAGGGTTATGGTACCTATGAGGAGTTTCCTGTGCCTTCCTGGTAGAGACCACATTGCTGGACTGGGTTTGCACGGAGAAGTGCATGTGTTAACCAGGCACAAAACTGCCATCAGGGCTGCATGGAAGAATGCAGCCTTTCCCAAAGCAAAGGGGAAGCAACAGGACCCCATGGCAGCAGTGGTTTTGGACCCTGCCTTTGCTGAGGAAGGAAAACCCCAAGAGACTCCAGGAACCAGAGGGAGCTTGGGGAACAAGGCTCTGGCAACTGGGGTTGTGAAAGTCATATCCAGATGTGGAAACAGCTACAACAAACGAGAAACTCCCGCAGTCACTCCTGAATATAAACACTATGGCAAGCAAATGACTAACTAAATCAAGGGCACTTCAGTAGAGGGTGGCATTAACAGCTCCGTCAGCTTTTCTTGAGTGACTCTGTTCAGGTAACAGCAAGAAGGTCATTCAGGAGGAAACAGCTCCTTTACACCATGCACTGTACAGCCTGGGGTGGTTTCCCTACACCTCTCCAAATCTGCAGTTGCAGGAAGACTGTAGCAAAACAGAACAGTGAAACAAAACAACTTCGTGTGAAAAAACAGTCAATAAATTCAGCTCTGTTAACTCTGAACACGGAATTTCTGACAAAGGCTCAGTTAAATTCAGCTTCAAGATGTAACAGTGTCATATGCCTAACCTCCCCCAAAATGGACAAAGCTCTCTCTATCTACAGGACAGCTGTCAAGATTCAGACCTTAGGTATATGGGGTTTTTCAGATTCAAAGTTAATTCATCAGCATCTATAAAGGACTAATGGCATTGCTGAAGTCAATACTACTATGTTCATTAATTCCAACTGATAATCTGGCCCTTAGGGTTTGATTCAGACACAAATCTTTAATCAACTAAATGCCAACATGAGAAGCTGCAGATGCATTTGTAGACAGCCCATTGATTAGAACAGGAAGAAAGAGGTGATTTTTCCACATATGTTGAACAGCTATGCTTTTTTATTGTTTTCAAATCCAACTCAGTCAGATGTAATATGACTCTTCAGAGGAAGCTACATAAACCAGAGTCCCTGCCCTTTAATATAAAAGGACAATGCAGTGCAGCTGAGGAGTATGATGTGAATTATTATTCTCAATGCACTGCAGTCTCATTACATTCCAGGGCAGTCATCCGAGTCGATTGCAATGTCCAGAGCACTGGCAACTGCAGTCCAGGGGCTGGCTGGACTAAAAGCTAAATAGGATGCTGAAGAATAGGTAAATGCAGATTCCCTCTGCCTTTCAGAGGGGAATTAAAGCTCTTAATTTTGTTTCCTGGTAAGAATCTCCCGGCAGAGTAATGCTGATGTGCTCTGGTGCCCAAGGTTCTCCTGGAGTGCCCACAGTCCAGGAATTTCTTTAGTCTTATCAACCCTTAAGATTAAGGAGCAGAACTAGAGATAAGACTTGCAGAGGCAATTCTAACTGAAAAGGGAAAGTAGAGGTAGGATTAAGCCAAAAGGGAATCCATTCTCTACAGCCCCCACGGGTGATCTGAGGAAGAGTACCACATTAACATAACATCACACCTGACCTGGACAGGAGTGAGCTGTGGTTTCTCAGGCAAGGCAAAAATCCCAGCAGAGCTGGCTGCTGGCCAGCTGCCAGGCTGTGCCACCTTGTAAAGGGACAGCTTGGCCCAAAGGCCAACATGGAGGCAACAGGACATTTGCTCCAGCAGGCTTCCCCCAGCCTTGCCCTCTGCCAAGAAAAGCCGTGGCCACCTCCTTTCCTAGTGATGCAGGCAGGAATGTAAGCTGACACTGAAGAGTAACCAAAGCATGAACTGCTTGAGGGCAGCCTGGGCTGTGGCTCACTCACCCTTCTGCAGAGGACACGCTGTGCAGTGTCCCCACACAGCTTCAGAGGCGGAGAGGCGCCACTGCGTGATGCTACCACGGGTTTGTATAGAAGGTGCTTGGGCAAATTGAAAGACAAGCATTGATTTACACATTCTTCCAAGGAAGCATCATTAATTAATGCATTTAATCAGCAGAGGTTCCCCATTCATTCATTTTGTCTACTTAGGAAAGGGATGCCAAAGCTGTCAGCCTCCACTCACTGGAGATCAGCCTGGGGGCCTTTGCTCCCTGTTGAGCCCAGTGGGAGGTGAGCAAGCTCAGCTTCTGGAAGGAATTATTTTCTATAAGATTGTGTCCTTTGAGACATGGAAAACCCCAGTGAAAAGAAGGTCTTCTGTAGGTTTAATCATCAGAAAACACTGTCCTAGTCACCTGAACAGATTGTTTGCCTAATGTATGCCAGAAAAAAACATGTTAACTAATTTCTGCACCCAGCTGACTGAGCTGGAACTTACTGGTCTTGTGTGAAACACTTCCAAGAGATTCAGTTGAAGAATATTCCTGGACTCTGCCACTGACACTATTTGATATCTGACAGCCAGCATTGTCTCATACATTGCACCTTGTCCAGGCCATGAGACGATGAACAGCTGGTGGTTTTAAAAAACCCAAACCTGAGCAATTCCCACATTGAAGGGTTTTAGGTTTAGTGCTTCAGTACAGAAGCTATAAAATGTCCTGCAGTGTGACTGCAGCATTTTCTGGCTCCCCTACTATCATCACATCTAAGAGAATAATGTTCTCTTAAAATAGAGGAACAAATGTCTGCACCCTCTGTTACAAGGGACATGGAAGCAAAGACTTGCTCTAAACATGGCAGGTAATTAGAAGATTAAGAAGCCTCTCTCTCTCTCAGACATTAAGGGCAAGGCTTAGAAGACCTGTGCTGGGGTCATAAATCTTGCATAAATCATGATCTGAAACCTACTTACACAGTAGTCCCCAAGATTCCCTGATGTCCAATGGCTTTGGAATAGCCTCCAATAAAAGTGCCATCTAAGCAAGTGAGAGTTAAAATTGCCTCCACAATCGACAGGTTGGCTACTTTGAGGGGAATTCATCCAAGGTGACACAGTCCTAAAACTAACCCCTCCACTGCTGGTTCAGCAGGCAGAGACAGCACTGCTCACTGGAGTGAGACATGTGAGAATTAAACATTGGGCCAACACAGTTGCCCTCTTTAGTATAAATTGTAGTGCAGTGCAAGAGTCCTGCCAAGATCAGCTGTTTTCTCTAGATTTCTGTCAAGTTTTGACAGCTCGTTAAAAGTTAGGAGAGGAAAGGGTTTGATTTGCTTCACTTAGAAGCAAAGCTTAGAGGCTTACCCTTTTGCACAAACAATAAAGAAAAAATGACCTTCACTCTTCCCAGCTTTTCTATGCTGCACCATAGCTAACAGCAGGGGAGGACCCAGTTCTGTGCACAATTATTGCCAAAAGTCTTTTAGAGCTTTAAAATTGATTCTCCAGTCAGATACTAATTTGCACTGCAAGAAAAGATTTAGAGCTACCTGCAGATTTAAGGCATACAGCCACATCGATTATGCTGAAAGCACCATTTCAGGCAACCTTTGCAGCTTGGAGAGCTAAATCTCACATTTCCCCCCACCCTGTTAGAATCCCCCCACAGACTCCTACAAGGGCAGATCCACTGCATGCCAAAGGCACAGTGTGAGATAGAGTTAAATATCCATGTGACACCATGGCTGCCTCTGCCAGGAACTGTCATGGTGTTTGTGTGCAGTGTGTTAGTGTAACATTAAAATCAATGTGTGCTCTGTATACCTGCAGGCAGTGCTCAGTCCCTGGTAAACAAGGCAGGCAGGGCTAGGATGAGAGCTACAAGACAGAGGACTCAGTAACTCTGCTCTGCTTAAAAGAGATCTCATTTAAAATACATGGCAATTCCATGTAACTTGCCAAGAACATCCAAAATACCAGAGCACCTTTTTGTTCTTCTGTTAGAGCTTTAATGCTAAAAAAAGTGCTGACAGTACCTTTTTTATACAGGGAAAAGCTTTTGTGTCACATTTCTCTAATACTCTAGGAAGTGACCCAATCAATCTACATTTGCCTTTTCTATTTCTCAAACCTCAGTCAAAACATTCTTCTCCCATTAAAACCAATGTAAACAATCTACCAGGGATTCCTTACTTCTTTTTACAGCTGTGTCTCATGGCAAGAAAAAGAGAGGGAAATAGTAAAACTTCTGGGGGAAAGCCTGGCCTTACCAGAGAGGCACACAAAACTCTGTAAGTCCAGACACTCGAGCCACCTTGCAGTCCCTGGGCTGCCCTGGCTGGTGGGGGCACAGGCACCACTGCTGCAGCCTTAGGTCTTTGTCCTTCTTTTCTTTGGATCTAACTCTACTTGTTCTTACTCTTGGCTTACAAAGCAAGAACCATACCTTCAGCCAAGCATCTCAAACCACCTCACTCCTGCGCTGGGAATCCAAACCTCTCCCTGAAGTTACACCTTTTAATTGCTATGCATTAATAACACCCTACACTCCATGTATCCCCACAGCTGGATCCCTCCTCTCAACTCAGACCCTCCATCTTCTCCTCTTGACAAAGTTTCACAGCCCTTTGAACCAACCTCAAATAAAGGCATCACATAAACGAGAATTCCATGTTGTACCTTACCTGCAACAGAGAGTCTTGGCTGGAAGCTTCCCCATCTCTCCTGAAGGAGATCTTTAGCCCAGTGTTATACCTAAGTGTCTGCTACAACTCACTGCATCTTCATCAAATGCCTTTACGCTCGTGGCTCCTATCACCTGCTGCTCACCAAGCTCAAGTAATGAAGAGCACTTGTGACCCTGCTCTCCCCCCACCTGTCAGAGCCTCTACTGCCTCCTGAGCTTAATGCACATCACCAATACACCTGGTGTTTGCAAACATGAGGAAAGCTGGGAGCCTCCTTTCTCACTGTCCTTGCAAGGTCCATCCTGCCAAGGCCACTGGTTAGAAACCAATCTTACAGGAAAACTGCTCAGAGGCTTTTCATCTAAATGGATGTTTTTCTTTTAATGAGCTATAGTTCATTTTCATGCACATTGCAGCATGTTAATCACTTGATTTTTGAAAGCCAAACAGAACTGTTCTAACAGTGCTGAAATGCCTTTGCAAAAGATAGCTCATTTGCCTGGAAAAATGTGGAGCATCCTAGGAAAAGGAGCACTTAAACCAGCCCATTCCTTTCTCCAGAGACCTTTCTGTTTACTATCCAAGCAAAGCTCTGCACTATGGTTTTCTTTCTAGTTACATTTGTTGTACGTGCTGCATTTTCAGGCAAGGACACTGAAACCAAGCCTTTTTTTCCCCCTAGCATCAGGAAATGTAGGAGTTTTGAGGGGTTGGTTGGGTAGATGACCTTTCAAGGAAATAGGCACTGAAAGACTCAAATAATTTATTCAAGCAAAACTTGCCAAACAAGTTAAAGAAGTATGAAAGCTCTTCTGGGGCTGGTATTGAATGTCTCACAATAATAGAAAAGTGTGTGATCAGAGCAGACTGCCAGGAAAGAGCAGTGTGCACATTATGCCACTCTATATGTGCTTGGACAAGTAGAAGAGATGTGTGTACCAGTAGAGAGAGGATTCAATGAAGGTATTCTTCAATTTTCTGTTTGAGCCTACACTGGAGACAGAAAGGACCAGCTGGGCACAACCTCCATATGTGTAGCTATTAAAAAAAGCTGTATCTATACCACATAGCTCTCCTTTTGTCAGGGGTAGGTTCTACAAAAGCTCCAGCTCCTAGTTCAGCAGAAATTAAGATCATTTAGGGACTGCCTTCAATTTTGGAGGCTCTCTCTACAGTGCCATCAATTAGCTTGCAGTAGTTATTCCAGCCTGTATTGAGCCAGGCTGGAAAGAAAATACAGAAAATTAAATGGCACAGATTTTCTCCCTGAAAGCAAAGGAATGGACGATATGAGATGGTCACTGCAGCTTTGTGCATTTGGAAAGTGTGCCATCTCAGAGAAATATCCAGTAGGAAAAAAAAAAAAAAAATAGGACTGCTTTCTGCTCCACCTGTGCTACCAAAAGGGAACAGGCCAGAAAAACTGGCTTTGGCTTTGCAAGGGCAGAGAGATGAGTGACAGATGGGGAAGAGGCTACTTATTCACATCCAGCCCAGGAAGGAAAAGCCATGTAGCTGCTCTTAGTTTAGTGATGTCAGGATATGTCCCCAGAGCACAGGAATGTATGTCAGGAAATGCAGGGCAGCTGCCAGTATCACTCACAGCAAAATCCAAAAAGTGAGGAGCAAACTAGAGTGGAAAACCAATCATTTCAGTCTTCAGCTGTCCTTCATCATCAGCTGAGCCAAGCTGGAGAGGTGGCTGAGTTTGGGAGGAGGGAGGGAGAGAGCACTGTCAGCTCCCAAGATAATAAAGCCCAAGATGAAAATGCAGAGGATAGTGCTTTCAGAGGGCTTCAGCTACAGTGAGTGCATTATTCTTCTCTAAAATAAGATGAGTGCAGAAAGGACTGTCAATGCATAAGCTGTACAGCAGGAAAGTCAGGGTGAATACCAGAAAGGCTTTCCCATCAGGAAAAGATATAAGCATGCAGAACCATGTCAGTGAAGGCAAAGAGATAAACCTGTAATAAAGGATATTTCATGTAATGAACCAAAATTAGAGCATATTTTGCATTTGCTTTATGCAGTTTGTAAGACTCATTACAGGGGAGTTACTTAAACTGCTCTACAGATCTTCGCTTCCTTAGCCAGCATTTCTCCTTTAAATAGCTGAAGAAGTCACACCAGGTGCAGGGAGCTATTTGGATATGACCTGAGCAAGTGCCAGCCCTATTTATTCCCCATTTTTCTCTACTGCAGCCAGAAAAAAAAAAAAAAAAAAGGAAAGCCTTTCCACCAGCCTCTGCCTACTGAGCAGGCACTCAAAGTGTCCAAAACCTAAGGGGAGCCCAGGAGTTTGAGTAGGGTGAGTAACCCAATGCATGGAGACAGTATCTCCCTAGAGGCTTTTCCCTAGCTTAAGACTTACTAAACCTAAGCAATTTCTCTCATTAACTGGCAACTCAGTAGCTGTCCTTGAAAAAATAGGTGACACAAGAAGGGAAGAAACATGAGGAGCTCCCAAACCCCAGAAGGAGCAGCTTCATGGATGGCCTCACCTCTGCTAGTTCCCAGGCAGACCTGGTCTCTCCTCCTTCTCACAGCCAGGGTGAAACAGTCCAGCAGTTCCTGGCTCAGCCCAGGTGTCGGGGCATTGCAGAACCCAGCAGACTTTCCTGCACACCAGCCATTCTCCACCAGGCACCGAGGGAAAAGGTGGGTGCGGAGTGGTTGTGCTCCAGCTGCCAGGGTGTTTTTCACCAGCCCGTGAGAAAAACGTCCTTAACTGCTCAGCTCACCTATGTCTTTCTGATGTTATGTAAGTAATTTGAGAGAAAAAACACTGCCATGAGCAGGTTTCTAATTAGGAAAAGAAATAAAAAGAATTATGGAATTAAGGCAAAACCTCAGCATGAATGACCCAAATCCCTTCCTTGTGCTGCAATCCACAGCAGGCTATTAGAAAACTTTTTTGAAAAAGAAAATCTATCACTACGATGGCACAGCAAAGTCAAATTCTTTTGTAGGCTGGCACCCGCTTTCCCAAGCAGCTGATCCCATTTAATTTGTCTATTGTAAGTGCGAAGGATGCTTTAGAAAGAGATGTGCTTTGTGACACAAGCACTCCTACAAACATTGCTGAAATATGAGTAACAATGGGGCATCCCACAGAGTCTTAGAATCATCAAGGTTGGAAGACACCTTTAAGATCATCAAGTCCAACCATCCACCCAACACTACCATGGTAACTCCTAAAC
The DNA here is from genome assembly GCF_017590135.1 of Pyrgilauda ruficollis. Taxonomy (NCBI): domain Eukaryota; kingdom Metazoa; phylum Chordata; class Aves; order Passeriformes; family Passeridae; genus Pyrgilauda; species Pyrgilauda ruficollis. The sequence continues at coordinate 253,538 of NW_024530932.1, read as the reverse complement.
CATGTCCCAGCACCACATCCAGATGCCTGTTGAGCACCTCCAGGGATGGTGGCTCCACCACCTCCCTGGTCAACCCATTCTAGTGCCTGACCACCTAACAGTGGAAAGGATTCTTTTCTGATATCTAATCTGAATCTCCTGTGCCTCAGCTTAAAGCCATTTCCTCTGGTCCTTACACTCCAGGCATCAGAAGAGACCAGTGGCCACCCCACTGCAGCCTCCTTTCATGAAAGGAGTTGCAGAGAAGGATGCAGTGCCTCCTGAACCTCCTTTTCTCCAAAAAATAATGCGAGCTCCCTCAGCTGCTGCTCGTAAGACAAGTTCTCTAGACCTTTCACAAGCCTTCTTGCCTTTCTCTGGACACGCTCCAGCACCTCAATGGACATTTTGAAGTGAGGAGCCCAGAACTGAACACAGCACTTAAGGTGGAGTCACTCACCAGCCCTGAGTTCAGGGGAGTGATCACTTCCCCAGTCCTGCTAACCATCCATACAATCACCATACAATCACCATTTCTTAATTTGTTCTGGCAACTTTCTGTTAGTTGTCTGCAGATTGTCATTGCTACTGAGAGCTTCCTACAATGAGTTACCTACTATCACACTGGATAGAGGTGTCTCATCAACAGTGCCTTGCTTTGTGAACATTTCAAGCATCCACAGGTGTCCATGACCTGACCTTAACAGGAGGTAAGAGCACCCTACACTTCTCACCAATGAGGCCGTATTTCTTTAAATACTGAGTAGCAGATGTAAGTGCCTCAGTTGCAGATTTAAGTGCCTATGTTTTAAAACACTGGCTAGCCAAACTAGTCATTTTATGGCTCTCATAGGATGGAGTAATTTGAAATTTGCTGAGGAAATCTTCTTTTCCATCACAATACTGCCTATTGTGAGTGGAAACACCTGTCACAGAGTGATTTTGATGGCATTTGTATCCCTAATGGCACGGTGGTTTCTCTAGCAGATTAGGTGAAGCAGATACCCCAGGATGTCATGTGCGGCTGTTTGGAAAGCTCACATCCTCAGTAAATCAGCTGGTGTTTGAACAAGAAGCCAGACTTATTCCCTGTTTTTGAAGGCACCATCTCCCTGAGACTGCCACGTTACATGACAAAGTCTGCATCAGCCAGAAAATATGCACTGGTCATCACTGGTTTGATAGGATGGTAGCTTATTTTCTGCACTAGTCCTTTTTCTGCTGGGTCAGTCCCCTCAGGGTGAGAGATCTTTAGGCTTTTTCCTTACTGCAGCAAGGCTACAAGGATGAAGTACAAAAAGGAGACCTCAGCTTTCCTGCCTACTAAGAGACCTTTACAAGTGCAGCACAGCTGAATGAAGCAAGCTGCCACAGGGAAGGACCCTGCTCGGGCAGCTTGGGGACAGTGCTTGGCAGGCACTGGCCTGCAGGAACCTGAACCATATGAGAAGGAATCCAGCAAAGCTCATTAATAAAATACCTTCTGCAATTGCCCAAAGTACTGGGCAATTATTTGAAGCACTCTGAGAACTACAAGGCACAAATAAAGAAACACAACTATTTTTGGGAATAGACTTCAGCTTAGGGTGAGCAGACAGAACATCACTGGTAGCAGAGGCACCATGCAACTGCATTATCTCAGTCTGTTCTGCTCCTGTCCTCTGATCATAGGAAAATGTGTGCCAAGGTGGGGTCCTCATGCCTTCTAGAAGATAGGTACATGGATATACCATATCTGTAACAGCACTGAGTCAAAACACTGCTATGATCTGTTGTCTTATGATCTTTTGTACTATGAGACAAAACTTCCCTTTTGTGGGGCTGGAAAATAGTTACTCTGATGCTGATGCTCTCAGATTTGTGTGTGATGTGCAGGCATGCTGGTGGGGGTGGTGACCATCTGCCACAGCAGTGACACCGCAGGGTTAAAACGCCGCCTTTTCCACCGGGGCTCAGGGGTGGCTGTGCTGGGTGAGTAATGTGAGGTTCTGTGGCAGGGGGCTGTCGAAAGGCTGAGTGAATTGGTGCCAAAGGGCAGAGCAGCAGCTGACGCAGAAGAGCCTGTGCTCGTGAGCAGCTGTGCAAAGGCAAGTGCACTTACACAGAAGGAAGCAGACAGGTCTTTTCTCCGGCAGGGACAGCACATGGAAGCTTCCACCATCACGCTGAGCTTTGCAAGGTGCCAGATCTCAGGTCTGAATCCAGAAAGCCCTTCGCAGCTCTCTGGCCTACACACATCCATCAATTCTGGCACAATGTTCACCCTTAAAAGTCCTTTCTTTTCCCATGTCAGCCTACAAACAGAGACCCAGAATAATTAAGACAGCGCTCATTTTATTGTACTCAGCATGGAAACCAGATGTGAAACAGCAAAACATTAAATTCCTAAGAGACTCAGTCAGGTGGGTAACATTGCCTTAGTATCACTTTAAGACTTTTCACATGCAAACTTTTGTTGTTATGTCTCAAATGAATGCCATGGTACACCTGGTAGCCTAAGACTAGCTTTATTTTGTACAGTACATCACATTCAATCAGTGTAACTATAAAATTAATAAAGCCACAATAATATTAGTTGCTGTTAGAAGCCTCCAAGTTGGTTTTCTTCTGATGCTGGCTGACTCATGGCCATAGTATTTTGAAATTAAAAGTTCAGATACACTCCCTACCTTTAATTCTGGGCAGAAATTCCCAATACTGTTCAGTGTCACTGAGACCTTTACTTCACAACTCAGACTCACTGACTTTATGTGCCACAAACACACAAATGGTTCTCTTCTGTTTTATGGAAATTCCTCAGGGCAGTGTCTCAACTTGCTTCTGATGTACTTGAAACTATTGATTGTGAACTGAGCTAAGGGAAGTGTCACGAGGACCCTCCAGCAGAAGGGTCACTTCTTACAGCAGAGCTGCTGAGAAGTATCTGAGAGACTCATATTCTGCAGCAGATAACTGCTGGAGATTTTGCAGGCAGATTTGTAATTTATTTCTACTCCAAGGAGTGTCAGTCTTAGCAGAAAGCTAACAAAAACTTAAGGTCTCATATTTCAGATGTGGATTAGTTGATGTGATTCTGCTCCGAAGGAGATCAGATGCTTCCTATCACCCACAGTCTGCTTTTTAGAGACCAGAGAAGGAGAAGGATTTAAACTTGCCTCAAGGTTGTGGAAAATGCTAAGCCTCCAGCACTCAATCAGAAGGGCAAAGGGAAAAAATCGTATTAGAGCATGAGTGATGCATGAGACCTGCACACATGCACTTGCCTTTTAAACAGGGACACACACATAAGCTTACCTACATCAGAAGTTTTCCTAGAGGAAAAAATACTTCCTCTCTGTGATTTGGCTCAGTAATAACATCACTTTTCTTTAAAGAAGCCTGAATAATGAAAAGTAGGTTTCACTTTGCAAAATCTTCTTTGCTGGGTTTTGATGTAAAATCCACACTATGAACTCTAGGAAGGAAGAGCTACTCAGAAAAACACACAGCAGAAAAAACAATATATCTCAGCATTAAAAAAAAAAAATCAGTTTGGCTCAATTCAGCTGTAACACTTCAGTCTTTCTTTTAAACATCTACAATGACTCAAGGGGGATAATTCAGGCCCCTAAAAGAATATTGAAGCCAGTTCAAGTTACAGGATCTGACCTCCAGGTCACACCACAGCATTCAATGGCACCAGAGATATTTCATAGTGTGCAGTACTTTGGGACAACTGAAAATACTGACCACTCATACAGGCATCACAGAGACACCAAAAATAAACCAGCAGACATTGATGACTGAAACAGGGAGTTAGGAAAAAGGAGGGAAGAGTTTCCTTCAGACCACAGCCCTTAATTTTCTAAGCCCACAGAGTCTGACAATCAGTTGTCTGTCATTCAGAGCAGCCAATCCCACAAGCTGTGTGCAAAAGTTACTCTGTTGTGGTAGCATTTTGTGTTAATTTTTAAAAGATGTGGAAGGATAGAGACACAACAAGATAATGGAGCTAATATTAAAAATTTGTACTTTCATACAAACCTTGCATATACTGAGCTAACTAATGAAATACTGGTATGGTACATTCCATGAAGTTTCCAAACTGAAAACCAGCAGCAGCCAATTCGAATTCCTCATCAACACTGATTTTCATTTGGATTTCCACCTCTAACACTTCAACACAGTAATAAAACTTAAGAGAAAAGCTAGTGCTATCTTTAGAGCATATATTCCATTTTTTGAATCTCTTCAATATACTTCTTTAAATGGTGCATTTTACAAGCTCTTATGTTTTAGTGGCAGTAACAAACAGGTTGACTGCTTAGAGGTTTTGTTGAATCCTATTTGGATATATCTGTAAATACTAGCAAATATAAATAATAGCAATAGTAGCAAATATAAATATACAGCCTTTGGAAATTTTCATTTTCCTAAAATACATGAGATGCCAACAAATAAAAAAATATGTGAAGTCAGAAAACAAGTGGGCAAAACAGACATAAGAATGGGAATTCATTGTAAAACACCTACATCAACTTTATTTCACTTCTGTTTTAGTCCTTCCCTCCCCATGTTTCTCATCAGTTTCTTCTTGTGTATTCAAAAGAATGTTTTCTTCTCCCGAAATGGAGAAGACAGATATTGCCCCTTCTTGTGCCTTCAGCTCTTTCCCCACTCTTTTCCAAACCAAGTCAGCAGAAATGAAGCAGAACTTCAGCACTTGAGCCCAAACAACACAAAGCTGATTGGCAGATCCCAACCAAGTGCACATAGACGGCTATCACAGCTCACATGAAATCCAGGACTGTATTGCAAATTGCCTGCAATGAGATGTTCCTTCAATCCAGGTATTGTATTGGCAACACTGAAATGTGCTTATTCTCATCTTTGGATCTAGGGGGCATCTAGTGGAAAGCCCTCTAAGTGAAACTAGAAGTAAATCTTCCATTTTTATTCACTGCTTTTATTAATGGTTCTTGCTGCATCGCCCTTCCTAGAAGATGCAACTGACAGGGAAGGGTTTCCTGACAAAGAGCTTGTTTCCCAAAATCTCTCATCTTGCAAAAAAAAAAAAAAAAAAAAAAAAAAAAAAAAAAAAAAACAAAAAAAAAAAACCCCAAAAAACTAAGAGTTCTTTCAACTGGCTAGGTTGCAACACAGGTCTGGGAGTGTTTTAAAATATAGATTTGCTCTTGGGAATGACAAAGTATTTTCTGTTCTGAGCCCTCTCTTTATCTCTTTATTAGCCCAAATGGATTTCCTTGGTTGTTGCCCATCCAACTAATGCAACATGATTCTGAGTCATTGGGCAGAGAAAAAGAATGGGGTGGTGGCACACAGATCATCTCCGCCTACTCTCTGCCATATCACTACACCAAGTGCATTTTCATTTTTGAGACTGACATGACACCAAGAACAGCCTTTCTTGGCTACTGTAAGCACACTCAAATGCATAATATTTGCTAATTGCTACCCTCAACGTGGTTATTCTGCTGTTGGTGAAAGATGTGTCGTCAGTGAGGATTCACATTGGCACCTAGACATTGTATGCAGGAGAAAGCACTAATCACCAGTGTCAAACTAGCAGGTTACCTACAGTCTGCCCTAGCAAGGCACAGTCAAAACCTAAAATATTTTCCATGAGATGTGCTGGTGATTATTGACTCATTTTTATGTGTTGGCTTCTGGCACTTTATTGCTTGGCTCCCAACACACATCTGCAGGACTTCTGCAGCCATCAGACAGTGCCATGGACAATTTGCATCTTTGCACTCATATTTGCACAGAAAGCAGGCTGAGCACTACATTTTGTTTCAGTTATGCCCATGCAGTTGTTCAGGTGCATCCACTCAGGAACTTGTCCATCGGTGCTTTGTAGTACAAATGCACTGGTGAAATTTTCCTAGAAGAAAGGTCATTTGGTGTGGGGAAGGGAGGGTGGACCAGCTACTGAAGACTCACTGCTGAAAGAAGATGCAAGGAACCAGGGGAGATCTCTCATTCCTTGCAAAGAAGCAGTAAGTCCAGCGCTGCCCCAGCATCCTGCTCATTCATTGCCAAGCCTAGTTTGGTCTCAATAGAGCAACTCATACCCATATCCTAGAAATATTTTGCAGAGCTGACGCTAAAGGATAAAATTCATGGACATCAGTGAATGAGTGATAGCTATCTATTCTCCTCTGGAAGAAAAAAAAATAAGGACAATCCATTTGTATATTCAGACTGAGCATATTTGTAAAGGGACAGTTCAGAATAAGCTGGCTCACAGCTGCAGCAAGGGGAACGCAGAGGGGGATGAGCTGACCCAAGGGACACGGCTTCACAGGAAGACAGGCTGGGCAGCAGCTAGCAAGGGAACAGGCAGAAGGGAGGCAAAAGGAGCAGAACAAAGCCTTGGACCCGGACAGGACACAGCAAGAACTGCAGGAAACTCAGGGAACCTTGTCAGGGCTGACACAGACACAGTGTGGGAAGAGACGCTGAACTTGTCGACTAACCTGACCTAATGATACTGTCAATATTAATCCCACACAGAATTTCACATGAAACTCACATCTCAGACACTGCTAGGAAGGGGGTGGAAACAGCAGTACTAACAGAAAAAAGGTTGGAGACTTTCTTCCTGGTAGGCAGAGGTGGGAAGACACTCTCTAATGTGGTGTTTCAGAATTAAAAACTCAGCACCACAAGTAGGAGAGGACTTGAAATAACATACAGAAATTGAACAAGGACGTGACATAAAGCCCTCTGGTATATATCTCAGGAAAACTAGGAGTCAATTCAGTACTATGTTTAGGGACAACACTTTTCATTGCACTGGGTTAAAATGTATCTTACAGTATTTTACTTTTCTGCTGGGGAAAAATTGCCCCACAGAGCTACTACGAAGGTTTGGCAGTAGATATACTCAAGAAGTCTGGCCTCCTAAATAACTGGGGACCACTTCAGGTTCACTTCACAAAAAAAAAAAAAAAAAAAGAAAAAAAAAAAAGAAAAAATATACTAATACTCATTTACATGGTGTAAACCTGTAAGATTTAGAGTAAATTTTAAGAGTAAGATCTACAGAGTAAGTCAGGTGTGTGGTACTAGAGACAGAAATAAATTATCATTATGATTCAAGAAAAATCTTTAATGGACTAAAAGTATCTCCTATTTAACTCTAGTACTCTGCAGGATTACAATATCCAAATCATCAGTGCTTTGCAGGATTGATAACTAAATTCTCTACAAACTGCAGGAGTTCCCCAGCCTCCCGTAATGAACTCTAGTGGACAAAATACAAAGCTACTGGGAAACACATTTCCCAAGTTGAAAAATATTATTGAGAAATGAGACCAACATATATTTGAGACATTATTATATATCATACTTCTGGAGAAACAGTCACTAAGCTACCTTTTATTAGCAGTTTCTATAACTAAGTTCAGAAATACAGCAAAGATTGTCTCAAGATTTCAGTACTGCTGCAAATTTTTCAAGTTAACAGTATAATGGTTCATAATATAGAGTGTTAGGTAAAACAAAATAACACATAAGCTAAATATATGGTATTCGGGTTATGAAAGGCAGCATGAAAAGCACCAAAATACTGAAAAAAACAATAGAGTTGGCTAAGGACTTAAAAGGGAAAAAAAAAAATCAGTGTAACACACTAGACATAGAGGCTCATGGACCCCAATGCACAGGAAAGCCTGCTGCTATGGGAAAACATTACTGTGCATCTCTGGAGAGAGAAGAAAGATCCACATCACTTTAAAGAGTGACTTAGAGGTGCTCAGTGCCATGGGAGGCTGGGAGCAGGGGCTGCCCACCCCGTCTGAGGAGGCAGAGCAGCTCCCTGCTTTTTAAAGCCTTGGCAGGAGTACCAGAGAAGGGCTGGGCACCATGCTGCTGGCTGCAGGTCCATCTACTGACGTGCTCTCCCGTGCCTCGACGGCTTACACCTTAAGAGTGGCCACTGCAGGGGGCAAAAAGCATCTCTCCCACCTCCCCTTCTGGCCATCAAAATCCCACTGACTTAGCTTCTCCCAAAGAGAGAATCCTTCAGTCTTGATCCTCATTCTTTGCCTGGTTCTGCATTTCAACAGGAGGGGAAGACAGTACCAAAAGAATTGAGGCTGCTCAGTGATCAATGTCCATAGCCTGTTCATGGACTTGTCTCAGCACGGGTAACTTACAAACCAGGAAAGCGGTCTTGTGTTAGGTCTTTACAGCTGTTGAACCTTAATTCCACCTCCCTCAGCTTGCCTCAGTCCACCCCTTTGAGTAAGGCCTCATAATGCACATAAATTAATTCCCATAATTCTGACAATCCCTCCACTTCCTGCTTTATCAGAAGGTGCTGCTCTCCCTGCAGTAAGGTGGCAATTGAAATTTGTGCTTTTGCTAAGTGCCTAACTTTTCATCTGACAGCAGTCAAGGTTGGGGCATAACGTGGAAATACACCAGCTGTGACAATAATAATGGCAGGATGGAGCATGTGGCTAGTCAGAAAACAAAGGGAAATAATTTTCCACTGTTGCATCACAACCCCAGTTACACAACCAAACAGCAGGAATTGAGGGGAGGGATTCTCTCCACCACCACAGGTATTTAGGCACCCCTGCAAACCATGTCAGTCTAGCACAGAAGAAGGAGCAGGTCGGACGCAGCAATTAGGACGCCTGAAATTCTGCAGCATGGACTGGAACACGTTGTGCTGCCTCCCTTTTAGTTTTTTATTTGAGGATGTATCTGAGGAAATGGATTTCCGGGTCTGACTGTTCTGGGCCCGGATCAGTTTCTCGTGTTCCCGTATTTGTCTCTGTAAGTGGTTCTGGATGGCAATTCCCAAGGATTCTGGATCGAGGGAAGCACCATAAACCTCCCACGTCATTCCTTGCTCATCCCAAACAACATCCCTGACATGTTTGGACTGCTTCACCTGTACTTTCGCCTCCATGGCTGGGGTGGAATGCTTTTTGTTCTCCCCCAGGTTTGGCACAGCCTGAGAGGAAGCAGGAATGACTGCAGTGTGGAGATCGTGTCCGGACTGCCTGGCCTGGAGGCCCTGCTGCTGGGGAGCTGCCAATGCTGCCACGGGAGGGGCAAGACTTGCAGGACTCACACTCAGCTCGGGCGTCGGTCCTGCCTGCAGGTTCTGGCCACCAGCCTCCTGAGACTGGCCGCTGTCTCCGTGGCCTCTGCTCTCCTTCTCACCTGCCTCCCGTGGGCACGCCTTTGCACGGACGGCGGCAGGCTGGCTGCTAACATTCAGCCCTCCTTTAGGATCAAGCACCACCAAGTTTTCTTCCCTTGGTTTGACCACAGATTGATTAGGACTGGCCTGCCCTTGACTCCCATCCTTGCTTTGCACAGGCTTTTGCTCCGAGCTGCCCAGGACCTCCTTCTGCCTGGCTTCACTGTCCTTGCCAGAGAGTAAAGGTGATGGGCTGCTTCCTGCATGAGGGATGAGATCTCGCACATTGTCCTGGGTTCCTGGGACAGCATCACTGGAAGTGGTGCTTGGCTTACCAGCACCAGTCCCAGACTGTGATGGAGTTTGATTACTGGAGTCAACTCCAAGCTGCTCAGCTGGGATGGGCTTTGGTTGGACTGGAGCATCCTTTGGCAGCTGAGCAGCGTCCTTGACATCATGGGCTGCACTGCTCATTTCAGCATTACCCACAGATGTTCCTTGAGAGGTAACAGCTGCAGGGGAGCAGGGGAGAACAGATTTTGCATTTTCTGCTGATACTGGAGATGCCACGTCAGGTGGGACCCCAGGCAGTTTGACAGGCTGGGTTTGGGCTGAAGCAGTCACAGCCACAACAGTCAATTTTGATGTGATACCAGGAGAACATGGAAACTTTTGTTGTGAGGATAAACTGTCAGCAAGTGCAGCCTGGCTCAGCCCCATACCTCCTTGGTAAATTATGTGCAGTTCTTCCTTCTCCTCTGGAGGAGAATTCCCTTTTAAGAAGGAAGCAAAGATGCTGGGACTGGTGGAAGCTGATTTGCTCTCCACAGTAGCCACAGCCTGAACCTCAGCATCCCGCCATGTCCTGCTTACAGCTTCCTGAGTAAAAGGGCTGCTCTCTGGCTGAGCTGTCATTGTACCTGTTTCTCTGAATTTGGAGAGCTGGGTGGGGTTTGGACTCCCAGGAGTGGGGCCCAGGTTACGTACAGGACGGGGACTCCCGTGGCCAGACTGGGCTGGTGCCTCGCTGCTCTGCACTGCTTCAGTTTTATCTGGGGGATGCAACTGCGGCGTGTGTGCAGTCTCCCCTTTTGCCTCCAGACTGGTCTGCGAGTCTGTCCCCGGGTCAGCTTCGGTTTGCCCTGCTGCCAGGGCTGACTGACACACAGCAGAACCATTTTTCTCTGCCGCTCTGTCTTTTTCCCCTCTTTGCAGAAGGTTTGCCTGAGAAGTATGACAGAATTGATTAACCCCGACAGGATCACCCGGGGAAGAATAATTTAACACTTCAAGTGCTGGCTGATCATCAGTTCCTTGAGGTTTCAAGGCAGAGTCATCTATCTGTGTCAGGGAGCTTGTTTTGGCCTGGCTGCCTTGCACAAACTGCCGGGAGCTCTGGGGGGCTGGCATCATCTCTGGCCCCTGCCCCACCGAGAGGGCTCCTGCGGCAGCAAGGGCTGGCACTGCCGGTGCTGGGATGCCCGCTGGCTGGGAACAACCCACAGGCTTTACATCTGAAGGATGGCCCTCTGCAGTTGTGCTGGCCAGCCTGGGAGAAAAGGCTTCCTGCTGGCTGTCATCATCTGTGTGGCACTGCTCACACCTCTGCGTGCTGGCAGCACCTGTGCAGGTCAGGTCGAAGAAGCAAAGCCCAGCTGAGCTGGAGGGTGCGCACGGGAAGCCATTGCTGGCCCTCTCGCCACTGGGGACTTGGGGCTGGTGCTTAGCAGGCTGCAGGTCTCCCAGCTGCTCCTCCTCTGCAGAAAGTGAGACCAGGGACAGCTTGGCAGATCTCAGAGGATCTGGTACAGTCCCCATGGACTGTCTTCAAGATGTTGTTTGTTCTCAGCTTCTCCTTGGAGTTTTCTCGCTGGGCAGGCTGTCGACGACAGGTTTCCTGTGAAGCTAATCTGTTAATGAAACAAACACAGTGTTAGCAGCAGTCAGATTTAAGAAAAAGAGCCCATAACTAATTGATTTTACAGTGTGAAGAGAAATACTTTCAGGCAGGGGGTAAAGTGAAGCCCCCAATTCTGCCTGAAAGTCACAAAAAAGACACAGATTTCAAGGACCTTCCAATTCTCAGGTCAGGATGGAGAAAACAATGCTAGGGACAAAGCAACAGCTTCTGTGCTGTTGATACATCAATGAAAACACTGACATGCCAAGAGGAAGGAAAAAAAAAGAAAGAAATATGAAACGAAAGATGTATAGACTTTGCATGGAAGTTTGAGTCACAAAATAAAATCCCTGTGATAATATTCCCAGCAAGCTCCTGTGGAAGGAAATGAGCAGATCCCTAGGTTTGCGTGGATTCCACATCTTCAGTGAGCACCAGTTCCTCCTTCTTCTCAAGGATAGCCTTTCTAGTTCCACTACCAATAAGGACATGGTCACAGGGGGCAACAGGTCAATTCAGACTAATGCGGATGAACCGAAACCTCACTGGTAAAAGGAATATGGAGGAATCACAACCTGCTGGGTGATGCCGACAGAAACCAAGACGAGGTACTGCACACCAGGGCTGTGCACATACTTACTGCTGCCACATTGAGATCCTTTGAAATAATTACAAGGAAGCCAGCTGGACTAACAAATGGGGGCAGAGATGACCTCGAAATCAACTTACAGGTAGGCGATATGAAATTGAAAGGGGAACATTGCAGAACCGCAGAACAGGAGGGGTTCATCACATACCCAGGGAAATGTGGGGGAGGGATTTTAAGCAGGTAGAACAGAGTAATCCAGGTTGGAATCATGCCAGGACTGCAGAGAAACCTTCCCTTCAAAGTGGAGGTGATCTCCAAATGTGTTTGCTGGCTTTCCAAAGGGCTTAGCCTGGACACTGCCACAGATCAAAGATGGGATCCATGTCAGCAGAGTGGTGGTGGCCAGTGATAAAATCCCACCCCACTCTTCTTTTAATCTGCAAGCTATCTGTGCTTGTTTAAAAAGCTTTCACTGGCTTATGCTGCCAGCAAAACACAGGTGTGAGACACTCAAGGAGACACTCAAGTTTTGTTAACCTGATGACAAGAACACTGCTGTACCTGTTTGTGTGCCCCTGTCTCTGTGGGCACATAGCAGGATCTCCCTTGCTACATTACTAGGGAGATGATGCTGGAAGGAGTGGAGCAGTCACTCAGCTGCTGTAGTGATCTGTTCCAGATCCTCCCTACCCACTAGAAAAATCAACAAAATTTCTCTTCAGAAAAATCTCTATTCTCCTTTTTTCAGCCTGGATGGCAGTGGTATAACTTCCTTAGTTCCTGTAAAATCAGTCCCAAATTTCAGCACCTTAGGATAGTTTAAAAGAGCAACAGGAGAAAAAATGCTAAATGAAGGAAAATTTTAGAAAATACAGCCAGTCAACTTTTTCTAAGAAAAAGAAAGTGCTGCAACTTATTATTTATTCATTAAGCTTTCAGTCTTCCAGGTATTAAAAATTTATTACTTTTGTACTGCCTCTTTGGGCTCTGTCCAACCACAGAGATACAGGCTCCTGGGTTAAGCCAGCCCTGAGAAACTGTAATCCTGCCCCTGAAGGATCCCAAGTTTCTTAGCTGCAGTCTGTGGCAGCAGCCCAGCATCACCCCATGACGGCTTTCCAGGAGGGGTAGGGATGGCCAAGCTTTTTGGGATGGACTGATTATGTAAACCAGGCTGCAAACCAATGGAAGTTTGTGGCTGCCCACATGTCTTGCCTTCATTTTGTTCTCACTTTAAGGACAGCCAATATAGTCCTGAAGGAAGAACAGACATTCCATGTCCACTCTGTTGTGCTATAAACATCTAAGGGCTGCGAGGAGAGGAACAGATGGCTTTGGGTATCCACTGGACTAAATTCTGTTACTCTCTTCTTTCCTTTTCCAAATATCTCTGCAAACCAAACCAGTTCATACAACTAGGCAGATCAGATATATTTTTTCCTTAATTCTGGATCCAGAGTTTATTTAAGAAAAATTAAGCAAATAATGGAACAAAATCAATCCACATTTTTTGGTGAGAGGTACTATTCAGCAAACACACTCAGAAGAAATAAAGATTTCAGAGCAAATCTGTTTGATTCTTCACTATACAAAACCTGGGCAAGGCAATCTGCATACAGGAGCATTATCTTTTAACTCATACCCACTCAACAGGACAGTGATTCCTAATTTTTCAATTAAATTAATTAGTTCTGGTCTGAATTCTGCATGAATTCTCCCTATCTGTTTAGTGGCTCTTGACAAGAATCGCCTTAAACACACAGTTGAATGTCTGCCTCATACGGTAATTCAAAGAGATTTTGCTACTAGTCCTTGATATACAGCAACAACAGAAGAAATTTCCCCCAGAAAACCTACCTGGACCTATTCTGTGATGTGGGACAACTGAGCATAGTACAGACATTTTGCTTAACCCTTGCATATGGGTTGGAGGGTGGATCATTCTTCTGCCTGAAATGACTCTGCATAAAAGTTTGTTTATGAGCATTAAGGTTTCTGTAAAGACTTTTTTGTCAAAGTCACGGGAATGATTTTCTAGACTGTCACTAAACCATCCTAATGACAGGAGCCAAAGGTACTGAAGTAGCCTAAATAAGCATGGTAGCTTAAGAAAATATTCTAACTTAAGAATTAATAAAAATCAGAAAAAAAACAAAGTCCTATGAAAGAAAGCAGCAAGGATGCCCTACAGATTACAGAATTGGAAAGGCATTTGTATTATTGGAATCTCATTTATGATTATTGTCTTATTTTTATTATTTGAGTCCTGCTATATAGGAATGAAGAACAATGTTGGGACCTGTGGGCAACGCTACTCAAGTGCCAAGACAGTGAGGATGCAAAAAAACAAACAACATTGCCTGCAAGCAAATACTTAGGAAAAACAGAAATACAAAACTCAGTAGAAGGCCAAAAAACACGTCAAAACAAATCAAGATCGCTGATGAATTTTTCAAGTCTTGTATGCCAGATGTGGAGCAATCATCCAAAATTTTCTTTTAACAGGAGGTGAAATTACTATCTCTACAAAGGTCAAAATCAATTTTTAGTAATAAGAACAGATTTGCTACACCAACAGAGTTCTTATCCTTATTCTTGCAGATCAAATTAGCCTGCCTGACTGTGTCATTCTCATCTCAACAAGGAATTGTTCTGGACCTTTATCAACAAGAGGTTTCTAACTTTGGTAAAGTCTGTGTTTGGCTTAAATGGTCTGGGAGTGTCCCTGCATGGCCAGCAGACCTTCACAGACACTAGTAACTGAGTAGGTTTTTTTCATGTGCTGTTAAAAAGCCCAAAAACCCTCAAATCCCAAGAAGTTTCCAGGCAACTCAATGCTGACAATGTAAAGAAACTCCTATCTATTTCACTAATAACCAACCCCCATTATATAAAACAACTCTGCAAGTGTTAACAGTATAATGGTTCATAATATGGAGTGTTAGGTAAAACAAAAACACACAGGCTAAATAAATGGTATTTGGGTTATGAAAAGCAGCAAGATAAGCAGCAAAGTACTGAAAAAAACTGTAGGTATATATTTTTTTAAACTCTTGCTTCTTATGAGAAACTCAACAAGACCAGAAATTCTGCATGTTTCATAATACAAACCAATACATTTTCAGGAAATTCCTACATAAGATTCTGCCTTTCATTCCCTCTGGAAGAAATCTGAAAATCTGCAAAAGCACAAATAAGATTTCCAGCATCTCCACCTACCCTCAACCATAAAAACAACTAAAAAGCAGCTCCCAAGTGAATCAAGCAGCCCTTTCCCAATTCCGGATTCTCATCACCTTTCCATTCCTTGAGTCCCGTACTCTTTGAGCCCTCTCTTCAACCTTGTCTCTGCAAAGAGCTGAAGAGCTGAATACTTGCTCTTAATAGTTCTAATCTTATAAGATCTCTCAGATCATCACAAAAAATCATTATATAGCCACATCGGTTAAGAACAGAGATAAACATCTGCTGAAGTGGGAATTCAGTCTCTGTTCTCATTTTCTGATCGGAGGAAAAAGACAATGGCTCACTTGAACTCATGTCAGACCACTAAATACAAAGAAAATAAAACACATTTCTCTAAATTTTAAGAATTTAAAAATTCTGCAGCCAGTGGGTTTTTTACCCTTTTTTTAATGTCAAAGGGTGTTTGTTATCCTGGAGTTTGTGAAAAATTTCCTTTATGGGCCATTTTCTCCTAATTATCTGTGGGATCAAAAAGACTGGCACTACAAATGAAAGACAGCACAAAACAAGGACACATTCATTAAAACACATAAGAGGTTGCCTGGAGAGGTAAGATACAAGACGCAGAGCTTGCATCTTTTGGTGTGTTTTGGGATGCTGACAGGAAACAAATTATCCGCTGTGATGACAGGGAGGGAAGAGGTGGTGGGGATGCCCACAGATACCTTGCACACCTGTGATTCCCACCAGAGACAGGGCTGGCATTTCAAGCAGAGGGTACTCCAAGCTCCCCTTCTACACCTCAGGAATGCACATGTTATTGCAGGTCAGAGCTGCAGACAAAGCAGGATCCTGTGCCAGAAGACAGGCAGAGAGCAGGACTGAGCTGCAGCACCCTCTGTGCAGAGATTAAGCAAAGTGGGTGATTGTACTCACACCACAACACCAAATCAGCTGGAACTACCAGCCGAGCCACATGGACAGCCCTGAGGAGAAACCAGATCCAGCCAGGACTCCTCACCAGACCTCAGAGCTCTTCCTCCTGCACACTGACACACAACCAGCGATGTCTATCAGGTTTGCTAAGAAAGGTGTCATGACACAATGAAAAATGGAAATGGCAGAGGCAAAAATGGGAAATAAGTCCAAACACAAACCAGAGGCTCATTGCTTGTCCTTGCTTTGTAATGGTAGTAAACTGAGGAAAGTCATGTGAAAATCAAGGTCAGGATGCACTACCATTTTCAGCCAAAAAGAGATGGCTGCCAATCAGCCTGATACCCACTGAAGATTTATCTAGCAATATTTGTACACGCTGAAGAAACGCATTTTTCTGGCTGTTGACTCCTCCCATCTTGCATCTCTCTGCCAGGTATAGAGGTTAACTCTGCAGAGTGCAGAGCATGGGAACTCCACTTTGGAAGGACAAAGCTCATCTTAACCTGCTGCCCACAACCTACAGATGAGAAAATGTGTAAAGCCAGTCCTACAAATGGTACAGTGGCCTCTGGAACTAATACAAAGCAAAGCAAACTGCTTTGCACCTTCCTGCATGTCTCTCAGCTTCTGGCAAACCTGAAGTACATCCTACCAAGAGCCCTGAGCAGGATCTTGTCCCAGCATTTCAAAGCACTCCAGGCACACATGGATACCTCAGTAGTCGCTCAGGGACAGATGCGTGAGAATATCTGCAATCAGCTTTTAATAGGCAGGCACAGACAATAAAAACTGTGTGGTGATCAGCCATGATTCAGCTCTACCGTCCTGCTGGCAGTTACCCTACAATTAGAAAGATGTCCATCTAAAAGGAAATACAGCTCTGCTCCGAGACAGGATGTTCCAGCCTGTGTCCCATCTGTTCCCTGTGGGCAGCACCCATCTTGCCCTGGCCAGGAGACAAGCAGCAACCCCCACATCCAGCTCTGGCACCTGCTGATGAGGCCCTGGCGGGAGCCCCTGCAATGTTAGTAGTGCTACGATGCAACTCAACCCCAAAAGCTGGGCTGCCCCTGCTGAAAATGTCACTGTCCTCCACTGTCATGGCCAAAGGCAACAGGCTGCTATGTGCTGTGGATATGCTGCAAGAGCATCTTGTTTGTGTGGGAGTAAGAATCAGGTGGTTATGGATTTACAGGTGCAACATGGTTTAGCAAAATTCTTCCACGTTTCCAGAAAGAAAATGGGTTTGCCTTGCACTCCAACACTTTAAAGCAAGAAAAACCAGTATTTAGAAGTGATAGGAAACACAGTATCCAGAAGATTGCTAGAAGACAACATTTGGCAAGGGGATTGAAAATCCTAAAATTCTTAAATTAAGAATTGTGGTATCATCTGCTGCCATTGAAGTTTGGAGCCTTCAAAGTTCACTCCTTTCACACAGATTAAAAGCCTTTTCCAGGAGAAGCTCAGATCCTCATGTAACTGCAGCCTCTAGAATCTCTCCAGAGAGCCTCACACATCATCAGAGGAGAGTGGCATGGGAAGGAACCAGAGGAGGGCTGGATGAGAGCCTGAATGTCCATCCCCTCCACACTCTCCTCCCGTATCATCCTGCCCCTCTACTTGCCCGCCCAGCTCACCCTCCCAAGCATGCTCCCTGCTGCAGACAGGGCCCTTGGGCAGCAAAGCCAGGCTCTCTCCCTGCACACCTCCTCCCAGGGCTACAGCACCCGATAGAAACGCTTTCATCGGCGAGGCACATAAGTAAGCACGCAAAAGCCCCTGCTGAACTCCGGGCTCGCTGCAGAGCACCGCAAAGAGCCCATCAGTCTTTCTCCTCCAAGGTGAAAGGGAAGGATGAATGGCTTTATGAAAACAGCTAAATCAAACAACAACTACACCGACTGGCAGCCAGCTGTAACAGTTGCATAAGCTACAGTGATATTCCTTCCTCGTATCCTGGGCCTCCCTGGAGGGGAAACAACACATAGGTAAAACCCACAAGGATATACACTTTCTTGTTTAATTGCATGTTATTATGTTTAGCCTCATTATTTATCGGCAGTTTTTTCTTATTCCAGTGGCTGACCCTGGAAGTAATTTTTAAGGAAACGCAGCCTGACTTGAAGGGTAAGCCATGTTTCAGGAGGAAGTCTGCATGCACACTCCTGACACAGGCACATGTGGGGAAACCAGCACCCTGCTGTCCACATCAGGCAGGTGACTCCACTTTACTGCCACTGCTTATTTTTCTTCAGCTTACTATTGCCTAAAAACAAGGTGTGGTTTTTGAGGAATGTGAACAGGAGTGTCATATGGACCTCTCAAAAACCACTCCTGTATTTAGAGTTGAAAGCAATAGAATTTCTAACAACCAATGGGAATTTCGCTCCTTACCTATCCTGCTATCTTTCTGATAAAAGCATGGCAAAATCTAACCCCTCATTAATGCATATTATGCAGCTGACTGCATTTCAATGTTGACAGCTGACAAACAAAAGCCCTTCGTGAGCTTTTTGTGAGAGCAATTTAGCAGTGACCAACAACAAATGTATTTTTCCTACCCAGCAATGCCAACATGACTTCATAAAGCAGAGTGATCATCTTTAGGGATGAAAGCATAATGCTGGCTTGTTGCCCGTGCAATTCTTGTAATTCTTCTTTGTTGCCCAGACAACTTGCAACAACCAGGATGATGTGGTTTACATGGACATCGATCCACTGGAAGCTAGACTAAGACAAAAATCACATTTCTGTGGTCAGGAAAACATAACCACTGCTGAGTAGGTGTGTCTTGGAGAGGGTGGCTTCTAGAGATAAAGGCTGTTATGTACTTCTAACATGCTTTCAGGTCCTCAAAAGGAAGTTTCCTGAATTTCATTATGATTTCCTTAAGAGCATTCCCCCCAGTGCACTGAATACAAACATTCAACTTGTGGCTGAAGCACACACAGGAGCAGTTACCACCCTAGACAATCAGGTCTGATTTGCTGCTGAATAACTATATTATCAGAGCCCAGAGAAATGTATTGTAGCAGCACTTCTTATTTTAAAACCAACTTTGCAAGTAAAGAAATTCTGCCTTGGAAGAGCTGACAGCAGGATTAATGTCTTTTGCATAAGGTAAAACCCAAAAATGATAATGTTTAACTCTCATGCACAGTCTGAAAAAATTAAGTTTCCCTCATGTATCATATTATTTTAATGAAGATGTTGGGCTCAGTATTAGAGAGGGGAATAGATCTTTACATAACAGGCACCTGGCAAGGGACGTATCCATTGTCATGTACAGGCGTTATCCTAACGGAAAGGAACTACTCCAAATGGCATATAATTAGAGAAGAAGGATGCATTGCCTACCCAGTCATTACTGTAACAGATATTTCTGTGTGATTAACCTAAGAAAGGCATGATGATGATCTCACCGTGTCTGCTCTTACCTCCTGGCTATCACAAAACACAGCTCATGTGAACAGAGAGGCTGGCAGCTGAAACAGCTATCACCGTGGGTTTTTTTAAAAAAAAAAAAACCCAACAGTTAAAAATATCTTGCCTTCTTCCTGCTGCCACCTCAGCAGTTGCTTCCTGTTTTTTCACGTTGTCACTTTGCTCTGCTGCTGGCTGTCATTGACAGTAAGAGCAGCAAAAAGAACAAAATAATCTCCTTAGCAAACTGCCTCCTGCTAAACACCTTCTCAAAAAACCCACGAGAGGAAGTGCCATGTGCTGGGCCACTTTTTGTCTGATGCATTGAGGCTCTGCAGGAAACCAAATGGCTGCAGGCTGGAGGCCTTCGGTGCTCAGGGATAAAAATCTGAGCAATTCTGAGGTATCTTTGCAATGCTGGTAAATGCTCTTTTGAGGGCAATGACTCAAACCTGTGTGTCCAGCTAAGGACTCTAAGCTGCTCACCTCAGTCATTCAAGCTTATGATGTGACTTTACTGAGACCATTACATGAAAAATTGCCATCTCAGCCTCAGCCTCTTCTTTTTCTCTACTTGAGGCTATACGCTTATTGTGTTGAACCCTGACCCTAATGGAACTGGACCGCACCAGCAGCTCATTCATTATTTATATAACTGATGAAGAGCTGCATGTGAGATGTGGGGGAACCAAAACTTGTCATGTTCTGCAGATAATCAGTGAGACCACTGTTCTTTATATCCAGAAATATCCTAACAGTGTACAAAGCACTGTAGGTTGGGTGATGGCTTCCAGTCTCCTGACTCTAATGAAGGTCAATGTCAGATGGGAAAATGGTGGTAAAATATTACAACCATAAACCACTGCAGGTTTTCTTTGGTCTCCATCCAGAGCTGACAGAAGGAGTTGAAAGATGCACCTGAGTGGCAGATGACAGCGACTGCCACTATGGCAGAGCTGATCAGGTAAAATTGAGAGAAACTGTTCTGGCTCTTGGCTTGAGCAAAAGGCAGTACTGGCACTGATACCAACTCAGCATTGCTAAAAATCAACTCCCAAACCTTGCACCACTAACTTTGGGTCCTGAAATTCACTACATACCCAGAGTTCTTTGGGACAAAGAGAGGCTCTTAAGTCTTCTCCATCCTGCTCTTAGATGTGCTTGAACAAAGAGACTGCAATGTTTCCTCCAGGTGAAGCAGCCAACTCAGTCACCAAGTCATTCTCTCAACACCTCCATCTTCCTACAGCAAAGAAAAACACCAACAGCTGTGCTGTATGATGGCTTATTTTAGGAACAACTCATTATTTGCAGTCTATCCCAGAGGTGTTTGATGGCAATAACTTTTTAAAGTAGCCCTTGCAGGGAACCCAGGGGTGTAAAAATCCCTTATGCTAACAATTGCAGGAACCATCCTTACTTCTGTTAGAATTGTTTCCTAACAATGGCTTACAGAAAACATGTATTTTTATCCCTACATTCAACATGCTTCTATCCTTCCAGCCCCAAGAAGGGGGGCTAAGGCATCCAACTGTCTGCCACATTTTTTACTGTGATTCAAATATTATTTTCACAGGCTTAAGAATAATTACACTCTCTGCTTCTGAATTCTTAAAAATCCCAGTGCTCTTAAAACAAATCCTTATTTAGTGTCTGACCTGGGAAGTCCAATCTGTGTTGGAATCAAACTAAGCCCAGGACCACTTCCTCAAGACAGACAATATTTAAGAGGTACCAGTGGAAAATCTAGAGACTAGTTCAATAAAACAGACTGGAAACAGAGACACAGAAGGTGTTGTAAGCCAAAGCTTTGCCCACTGCAGTATTGCACAGCCATATCCATACCCTAGACCTCAGCCTTATCCACACCATGCTTATGGTCCAGTCCACACCCTGGAACTCTGCAAAGCTTACACCAGGCTAAAGTGACATCCCCACTCCTGCCAAAGGCTGGCATCTTCCAAGTTAGAGCTCAAGATTTACACTGAGCCTAATGCTGGGCACACCTCCTCTCCTTATTTCTTCTGCATTTAGGACAGGGGAACTCACATTTACATTTATTGGGTGACTGAAGCAATGCATACAGTGATGAAGGCACTGGTAAAAAAACATTGACTTTGACTTGAATCACTGTCCCTCAGGATGATTGCCAAATTGGTTAATGAGAATAATTAGCATTAATTAAAATGACAGCTCAAAGGAGTCATATCACATGTGAGTTCAACTGAGTCTCAGGTTTACTGGAGCTGGCTGCCTCAACCACCTGGCCAAACCCAAAGCAGACATCCCCATAGGCAGTGTGACTGGCACTCACCTGGCAGCTATCACTCCAGCTCCCCTTCCAGCTTCTCACACTACACACTGCAAGCAAATCATGCCCCAAGCATTCAAAAAAAAGAGAAAAAAAAAAAAATGTGGCACCCCCAAGCAATGACTGAGTTTATCACCTAATGCCCAGCATCTCCCATCAGGCTGCACTGCTTTTTACTCCTCTTAGGAGCAGTTTTACCTGCCCTTGCTCAAGCTGCCAGCATACTTAACCTGCAGATCTTAGAGGTGATCTACGGTCAAGCTGTACCTTGCTAGAGCACAGCTGTGAGAGAGCAGGGCTGTGGGATAGCTTTGTCCTTGTTTCTAAGTCAGCTGGAGTGGAAGCTGGCAGGGTGTGAAAAAGGATCATTCACGGCTTAGGGTTTAATTACTGGACTTGCATTGAACACCAATGCCCCATGCACAGAGGCACACTTGAAAGAATGAGAAAACACATGGCAACCTTAGAGTCAGTATGAAAATCCAGACAGGATGGTTTATTTCCACATAGGACCTTCTTGAAGATAAATACTAGATACTTCAACCAATCATCTGACAGCTGTGAATGCACAGCAGCCTTCTGACCACAATTTATTTTCATTGACATCCTGTTTATGGATACAATTTGAATTACCACAAACTATGCAGACTTACATGATTGAAGACAGACATACACATAAAATCTGATATATGCTAACAAAGATAGCCATCTAGCCTAATCTGGGTGATTCAAGCTGGGCATTGAAATCAAAGATGTCTGATGCTCAAAAGTGTTGAATAATCAGAAATACCAGTAAAGCCACTAGGATTCAAAAGTCGCTCAATATCTTTGAAAATACAATTTTTTTATTCCTGTTCTTATTCAGGAAATGCCAGAAGGCTCTAACATACTCTGCCATTTTGCTGGATGTTACATGTGAGCACAGAGATACTAAGCATTCATCACTTAAGCAGAAAAGATACAGAGCAAAGGTAGGACCCTCTACTTTTTCTGCCTCTTCAATACAATCTAACACAGATGAAGATCACAGACAAGGCTATTAGACACTATATGCCAGTGTCTAATGCCAATGACTTAAGTACAGAACACCCTTCTACTACAGCTCATCATCTACTACTAAAAGCTGTGCAATCATAAGCCCAGCAATGCAGGCTTTAGTGATCCACCTCTGCAACATTACAGAAAAAATATTCAAATTAGTTCCTTCCCTTCCTAGAGTCAAGTCCTGAATCTACAAAGAGGGAAAGAGGCCTCTGCTAAACAAAAGGCAGAAAACAAAACAAGTGTACAGAATATGCTGCTGCTAGCATTTGCAAAGGAAAAAACCAAACCCCAGAAAACCACCACCTTAAAGCTGAATAAGCAAAGGATGTTACAGACCCAGGAAAAGCACTTGCACATACTCCACCCAAGAATAAGTACTTGCAACCACTGCAGATTCATAAGTGTTCATACAAGGAGGTAAGCACTTCTGGAAAGGGCTCTCTTATTGCTCTTGCTCTTCAGAAAGCTCAGGCAGGGCATGGGATCAGATGGGGTATGAACATATGACAAGAGAGAATAGGACATCCAGTGTAAACTAGGCAGCAGTCAATGAGACACAGAGCCAGCAACTCAATAATCTTTTCATCTTCTTACAGATGAGCTGCTTCTCTTGCAGAGAGCAAGACTGGCAATTTGTTCTGAACACCTCTCCTATAAACCCATAGCCTGTGTGCCAGAGCAAGAGAACTCAGAGCAGACCAAGAACAAATGGAATTAGTATGTGGACAGAGGCAGACGCAGATTGTGTCAGAGGATCAAGTAATGCCAGGCTACAGAGCTGGGAAACTAAGTGCAATTTATCAACTTGGCTGTCACTAAGGTGGGAAGCCTTCTCCTCCATCCCTGCTCAGCTGCTGGTCAGCACAGTCCAAGTAATTACTGTAGCTTTATTTTCATTATCTCAGCTCTCTTCACTCTGGTCCCTCATCTATTTATTAACAATCCTGAGCCATGGGTGTGGGCAGCCACAGGAAAACTGTTAGATTTGTTTTACTCCAAGTCAAGAGGAGAAAAATATTTTTGCAAATGCAGACTGCCATGTGAGGTGGCTTGAGAGAGACAGATGCCTGATTAGCACTGCAGATGGGCTGAAAAATCCTCCATCACCACTTCAAAACTCTCACCCTTTTCCTTTTCCAGAAGGACCAAAAATGTGTTCTTTTCCCCTTGTGTGGGAGCTTTGCCTTTATTTTAAGGCTGAAACTGCAACACCTAGAAATTCATTAGGCCACTGGCCTTCTCTCTGGGCAGCAACTAGATGAAATGGCTCAGCTGCTGAATTTCAAGGTTAGCATGCCTCAGTCCTAAGCTTCTCCCAACAAACTAGAGTGTAAATGCTGACCTTTGGGGATGACCAGCCTTCTCCCATATTAATTCAGTGACTTAGTTCCATTTACGAGGCTGACAGACCTCTACAACTGCTGAGTGCGTTCTCTCTGGGTAAGAAGGCAGGAGGAGATAAGGGGTGAAGGGGAGACCTGCTCTTTCAGGAAAAACATGAGGATGTGCAGAGGAAAGTAAGTTGGTTGGTCCCTGTGATAAGAGAAATGCTTTGGCCCTCTGCCTCCTGGCCCAAGGCTTGAATGCTCTTCCAGCACTGATTCCCCATCTGTCTCCTACTGTGTGCTCCTTGCCAGACCATTTCACAGCTTCATATCACTCAAGGCCAGGAAACTGTTCAGAAATGGTTATTTTAAAATTATCTTTTGTACCACGGTATGGCATCATTTTTGAAAGACAGTTTTAAGTATTTGTCATGTTGACCATGTACCTATCTCTTGCTGCCCCATGTTGCATGTTCAAGCTGAATAGTGTAAATGCTGCTTTGTCTTTCTAAGCCTCTCATGAGCACTTTTTCCCATTTTCTGGAGTTTTCTTGGTAAAGTACTAGGTCTGTCTTAATCATTGACCAATGTCAAACACAATTCAAAAGGTTAATACAGAAAGTATTTTTCTGTGTATATGGACATAGAAAAAAGAAACCAAAACAAAAAACTCCACACCAAAAACCTTCAGACAAAAAAAAACACAAATAGACTGAACTAAAAAAAAATGTGTATATTCATAAGGGGGGAAAGCCCATTTTCCCAAAGACTGTCCTCTCTTCAGTCACAAACAGAAAATCCTCTCTCAAAACAGAACTAGTCATTAAGCATATAGAATCAATTAACACAAGTTTCAACAGTGAAGAATTTAAGATCAAGACTAGGTGACCTCAAGATATTTATCCCAGCTAAATTGTGGTCCTGGAGGTCATCTCTGAAGCCCATGAATGAAATTCCCCATGCAACACACAAATGTTGATCCTACATTAATTCAAAGGGTAATGTGCATTTTCATGTGCATTTCTTTTTCAAAATGCTCTCCAAATGTAAGCTAGCAGGTTTACCCCAAAACACATTTAACTGTGTCTTTAACTCTACAGTGCAAAAGAGTCACCATATGGTCTGCTAGAAAACAGACACTTTTCATTCACCTCTACCTCATCTGCCCTACATTCATTATGAATCAGCCATCTAAGACAGGATGACTGAAAGGATGATGTCGTTTGGCTTCCTGTCAGAATGGCAACTATGGTATTTGGAACAATTTCATATTAATTTAGTATCTCTGGTTAGGTACCTCTGGCAAAAGGCCAGATTTACCTCCTGTAAACGACAAAGGAATTGCAGCCTTTAACTGCAAGGTCAAATTTCACCCATCTAATTAAGTTTCCTGCTCTGAGCAGCATGTTAGCTACTGACTTTGATATGATTTTTACAATAACAGGTGTGGCTCTGATTGCCAACAAGTTGAACTCATGTGGCCATTAAAGACTAATTTTGATTGCTGAAGTCAAGATTACAGATCACATTGAAAAAGAAGAAGGGGTTCAACAGACAAATGAGACAAAATGAGATAAACTGAGGCTGAGTAGGTGGCATTGATTAGTCACTAGAAGGCAAGCTCTGCTCCTGGAGGAATCACCACCACATGAATTGTCCTGGAGCATCCACACAGACGGAACTGATGAGTACCAGTAAATAACACCTCTTACAGAGCTCCATTCTTGGGATCAAAATATTAGAGGCATAATGTAATTGAAGCTTGCTTTCCTGGTACATACTCAAGGAAACTATTATTAGCTTTGCTGTCCTTTTACTTAATTTTCCTCTCCTAAGGCTTTTTAAGGAACGGCTGAGACATTGTGTGGGTTCTCTCCCTGTCATCTACATGTTTGAGCTGGCTGCTGGTAGGAAGGTCTGCCCATTATTCCTGCAGGCATGCCAATCTGGATACAACAAATACACAAATAGCCTGCATGCAGGAATCTAGTGGGAAAAAAAATAAGAAAAAAACAACCAAAAACCTAACCCCAAACAAACAACAAAAAAACCCACCCCAAAACCCCAGGGTACTAGCTCATGAACATATTCAGTCCATTCACCTTCTCATTAGGGAGCAAGTGTGAGTGTGCTTATTGTCCATCTCTTTGGCAAGCATCCTTCTACCTTCATGTCCCCTCCAGCATGGAAAACTGTAATTCTAAAATAGGTCATTTTATTATGAAAATTTGTTTTCCAAGCAATATTCCCTTGAGGCCCTACATATTAAGACCATCTTTTGAACTGGATAA
Organism: Pyrgilauda ruficollis; assembly: GCF_017590135.1. Taxonomy (NCBI): domain Eukaryota; kingdom Metazoa; phylum Chordata; class Aves; order Passeriformes; family Passeridae; genus Pyrgilauda; species Pyrgilauda ruficollis. Next base: position 227,385 of record NW_024530932.1, on the reverse strand, counting down.
ATACTGTTCTCCTATTTCCCAATATCAACTCACATGTTTATGTGATAATGGCCAAGCATGGCCCAGCTGGAAGCAATTCTCAAATAGACTATTTAATAGAAGAGTGTTTCTGAGGGAAAGCTCCCAGGCTTTATGATAGGTTATTATCTGCTGTAATTGCACTGTGGCCCCATGACTGGAGGTTTGAATTGTTCCTTTTAAGTTGATGCGTACCCCAAAACCAGAGAGGAAGTCAAAACCCCTTTTCTCACCAAAGAAAAGAACATCTCTGAGTTTCTATGTCTGCTATATGCAGGAGGAAACTGTTTGTCCCCTCCACTTCCTATGCATCAAGCTAATTGAGACTCGAAACAATCAATAAAGGCTGGATTAATTCCTGAGTGCCGAAAGCACACACAGCTAAATTAACGAAGCTAATCCTTTTGTAGTACCCATTTGTTAAAACTTCTCTGCAGCAACTGATGCAGCTTGCTTGACTTCTCAGGAAATGAATGAACCATTTTTATTCCTCAGTAGTAGTTCACAGTGCATCCTCATGCATTTTTAGCACCACGAGCACATGGCCAAAACCATGGGCTGAATTCAGCTGATGAACCCTCTGTGTTCTCAGGCATGGGGTAACAGCACAGATTCTGCACAGTCCCAACCTGAAGCCATCACGTGCAGTGACGACTGCCAAGTCTAAGCAGATCTTGGCTGAGGTAGGTGAAAGCACATTTGCAGTTACTAATGCTCTCAGTTATGGCATGAATGGGTTTATTTGAAGAATGGGGCAGCTGACAGGGACCTGAAATCCTGCTCACTTTATTCTGCCATGCCATGCACTTGAGGTGACTCCTTGAAACACCTTTTACCCTTTCTGTGAAAATGCCTTTGGTGCTGCAACGAAGAATTGTCAAATGTTACCACAGCTGACTTTGTAGATGGGATACCTGTCCCTATGGACAGCTGGAAACTGATGCTATTTTATGGAGTACTGAAACAGTAGATCTTGTATGGCTACTGCTTAGCTTGAGCAGAAATCTGGGTCCTCAAACTCATGCAAACCTTCATAGCCTCTTTTAACAGCTTTTAACAGATGCTCCCTAACTATTAACCTCAAGGGCAAGATTAACATTTTTATTTTAATTAACATGGAGAGGCTGTGGTGTACAGCAGTATTATAAAAAGTTCTGAAGTGCCAGCCTTTCAGAGTGGAACAATTCTGTCATCTTGTTTCCACACAGTTCTTCTCAAGACTATCATCTTTCTGACAAGTATTTTATCACTGTTACTTCTACCCCTTAGTACACTCCCCAGCATGCTTATTTTATTCCATAATTTTCTTAATGGGTCATCTCAACCTTAATCTTTCAACTGTGTGAAGTTTTTCATGAAACTGATACTTCAGAGGAAGGAGAGTGACTGTAAGGAAAGTGACCCTTCAGTTTGTTAAATACTGAAGTGCAATTATCCTCCAGCATTTTCTAGCCAAAGGGCTGGCTAAGACCTCAACAGCCAGACTGCTTCTAGGAGAGCTAAGCTGGGAAAATTTAGGCAACTTTTACACCTCTCCACTTTCTGAAGTTGGGATCTGGTGATATCTGACTCATTCCTCAGTGCCCAAAGGCCATTTAGAAGCTGCTCTGAATTGCAGCTCCAGTAGTCTAAGAAAACAGGGACTTGCTAAAATGCAACAGTGCCCTGTCCACATCACCTTCTTTGCTGGAAAATTTTGTACCTGCTTTGTTGTACCAACTTTACAGACTTAATCTGTTATTTGTCCCTGTTTTTGGCAAAACTCCACAGAGTCCTGGGGCCTATGGAAGGGAAGGGACTGTTCTCTGAGCACTCAGCAGACACACTACTTTCTGGATTAAGATCTCACTGGCAATACATTGAAGGTAAAGCACTAGTCCTTGCACTTCAAAACATTTCACAGTTTCTTTATTAAGACAAAATGATTGCCCAGTAATAGAAAATAGCTTTCAGTCAGGGTGGCTCTAGGTTAAGGGACTCTGCTCACCCCAAAACTGGCAAACACATTTCCCTGACCAGAGAAACCATGTGCCAGCTCTACTTGCTACCAAGAGGAACATTCATCTCTTCCCAAAACCATGTAAAATCAGATTTGTAAGCAGTCGACTGTTCTTTTCCTTCTCTGTTTCACTCAGGAAAGGAAAAATCCAGCCATTTGAAAATTATGCCTAACCACATAATTTTTTTCCCCATATAAATGTTAATGAATTGACTCCTGTTTATGCAAATTTAAGGTAAACATCAGATCCTTTGTTATCCCATACTGGAAATTCCCACTGTTTCCATGATAACATCTCGACTGATTTTTTCAGCTTTCTAGTGATTACTTCATGCAGGTAAAGAGGGGTCCTGGAGTCACCAGAAAATTTCTGAATTAATTCTGCACTGACTTCACTGTCATCTTTTGAGATAAGTCATTGCTTTTTATAGTATCCTTTTGAGATTAGTCATAATGTAGCATAGTATTCATGACCTCTGTTTCAGTCTGTTGGGTTCTTGCATGAAGAAAATTAAAAATAATTGCACATCTTGTTTCGTTTTGCCTTTTTTCTTGTTTGACTTCCCTTTTAAAAACTGAACTTTGTTTGCACATTAGCATCACTGGGAAAAAGATTTTCACCATTAGAATGCAGTCTGGGATTCCAACTGCAGTAGCCAATATTTGTTCAATGTTCTCCAAAAGAAGTAGGAAGGCACATGTGCATATAGAAAGCCATCCTGTTCATCCAGATAAAAATGCCAACTGGTGATAATTGCATGATGATTTTGAAGAGCTGGCAATATTAATTATCATCACTGAACTACAGGATAGAGGTGTCACTGTGAGAATTCAAACAAACATTGATTACTTCTCGATATTTTTAGAAACATCTTGTCCATTTAGCAGGAAAAAAAAACAAACAAACAAACAAAAAAAACAACAAACCAAAACCATAACATAAAAAGGGAAAATAAGTTAGAGCTGTCTTTCCAAAGCTGACTGTTTGGTCACTATGTTCTGCTTATATTTGATATATGTTTTCTGCAGATAATAAGGATACTCCTTTTGCAGGCTCTCTAGACAACCTTTCCTGCAGTAGTCACTTCAGCCCTGACCTGTGCTTTAGTTCATAGCTGTGGCTAACTGGAGCACTAACATAACTCTTGCCAGAATCACCCAGACTACCAAAGCTTCAGGGAACACTGCTTTCCCCTCAACTTGTGTGCGCACTAATGTACAGGCACACAAATGGGAGGAGGTGTGTTATTACTATGTAACCACGATCAATCCACAGATGATATAAATGCTTTTAAACTTAGCAATGCTGTTGCTTCCTGGATCAGGTCACCAGACCACAGTGAAGATTCCTGCCTAGCAATGTGCTTCATATCTGCTTTATCATAGCTGTATTTGACTATGAGGGTTGCTTGAGAGGGAGATGATAAATATCTCAGAACACATACTTCTTATGATCCTCTTCTAAAACACTCCTCCCCCACTCCCTCAGCATAATATTTCTTCTCCAAAGCTCGACAACAGTGATATAAATTAGATTGGAAAATGAATTGTAACCACTTGCCAAACGATACAAGCCTTCAGCCTCAGCTCAGAGCTGGTCTCCACTCTGTTAGACACAGACACCAGCAGCATGTAGCGATGCTGACAGCACAGGCACCAACAGTTTAACAGAGCACTGGGATGTCTGTGTCCCCCTTAATTAACTCCTTGCTCTTCTAAAAGAGCTATTGTCAAAGAGAGGAAATAAGCAAGCTCAACTGTTACTACCAGGTTCTACTAATGTACAATAAATGCAGTAAAACAATCAGCAGAAGTAACACGTGTTGCTAACAACTACACTCAGAGATACAATAGATACAGACACTTTTTCCTGGATAATTTAATAGATACTGTATCTTCCTGGATGTCTGGCTGATACTGGCTGTGGAAATAACTTCCATACCTGCCACCAAGCTTTCTTACACAGGATCACAGATTTAGAGGCGTGGGGGAAATGAGGGGAAAGAACTGAATCTGCTCTCTGTGAACACACCTACAGCACTCTTTTACCACAATGCATGGTAATATTTGTCATTGTTGGCATTCTTCCCTCCACTTAATTATTCTCATCAAGGGCACCACTTGTGCACTTGTCCACGGCCGACAGAGGACAAATAGGTGGAAAATGCTATTATGCTGGTTCCCAGTCATTCCTACTCAAGTGCCCACCTTTTTCTTTGCCTTTCTCCCCCACAGCCTGCATGGAGCTGCAGGTGTTGGCACTGCATTTTCTTCCCTATTTACTCAGCAGCATGCTGACACCTCAACCCTCTAGGATCTGCTGCCAATTTACAAATGTGAGCTCCTAGCCACAGACTCCCAAGAGACAAATAACTCGATGTTAATAAGTAACTGATCATGTGTGATTAAATTTTTAATCGGTACCAGTCTTTGTTTCTATAGAACTGTTACTGAGTTCAAAGTCCATATATATAATAAAAAGCATAAAGGCATATGTATACCTTTTCTATTTTTAGTATCTGCAAAAGTAAACTGTATTTACATATACTTTCAAAAACTTTTCCTATTGGGCAGTAACTTAATTTCATTCAGAATATGTCCAGAACTTGTTTTTTCCCCTAGTAAAATTATCTGCTTTTTTTTTTTTTGGGGTTTTTTTTTTTTTTTTTTTTTTTTGGTCTGACTCTCAAGAAGGTGATGTTTACCTAAATTAGGTAACATCAAGTCTTAATCCAGGATTGCTCCTAAATCCACAAAGGCAGCAGATTCAGCCTGTATCCTAACTCTGCTTTTAGTGTGGGAGTTATAAATTAAGAAGCGATGTGCTGCTAGGAGCATAATTCTCAGTTACGAAATTTTGTTCTGACTGTAGCTGTGAGACTACGAGCAGATTGCTTGTACTCCTACAGCAGTGAGGATTTCTCAAACTGGAGGCAGGATGTTGTTCCCCTTAGCTTTGGCTGAGTCTGACAGAGGGAGTTTACATTCTTAAAAATAACAGTGTCAGTAACAGTTTCAGGACCCAAATCTGACAGATTTTACCACTGCCATAGTATCTTGCTAGTGAAATCTGTCTAACCTAATGTTCACTAGACAGCCTTCAGCAAGCTTGAGACTCAAAAATACTATCTCCTGTCTGTTTACATTTAATTAAGAGCCTGCAGAATTAATTACCAGCCACTATTCTTAATGCTGGGCTGACTCTGGATGGGCTTCATAATTCAGAAATGTGTAATTTTTGGGACCAGCCACCCCAAGGAAACACACACATATTCTTCTTATCGCAAAAGGAGTTGAAGAAAAGGTGCAGCCATGAGAAGAGATAGCATATGTTGAAAAAAACTCAGAGATATTAGCCCAATCTGGGGGACAGAAGGTGAGCTTGAATGGGTGAGGGAAAGATATCTCTCAGGTAGTAACATTTCAGAATTTCGTATTGGGGAGATATACAATTGGACAAACACTTGAGAAATTCCAAAGATGCTGACACCAGCCTGTAGAAAATTCAGCAGAATTCTGGAGCTCTGTTCAATCAGATGTGATATCTGAGCACTGTGATGATTTTTCAGACTGTTTATATTTAGTGCATCACAGCCTACACTTCATGAAATCTTATGAATAGACATTTTCTGGGACTTGTAATAAAAAATTCTTCACGAAATTTCAATAACACTCTTTGTCCTGACATTTAAGTCGTTACACAGTCTGAATGTACTTTTCTTAATTTTAACACTTTGAAGACAACTAGGTCATTCTAAAGGCTGAAACCTGCTATCATTATTCCTGCAGACAAACCTTCCTCACAGGCATCATATCACTTACTCCATGGGATGGTCTGCATGTAAAGACCTTTAATTTCCAGACCTCTTACACCACCCTCCCTCAAGTCAAGGTGGTTACAAACACACAACCCCCAACAAAAAATAAAAACAACCCCAACCCAAACAACAACAACAAAAAATAGTTAATTTCAAAGAACTTTTTTTGTAATATCTCCCACAGAAGGTGCCTTCAGACTACTCAATCTCATAATTTTGTTGAGATTCAAGGTGCTACCTACATGCTGCTGGAAACATTGACAATATTCTGTCAAAGCCACCTAACCTCTGGCCCATACTCTCAGACACTGTGCTTTCTAGAGAGCTCTAAGTCTAGGCTTAAGCACACTTCAGAGCAAGTAAAACTCACAATGTTCAGGTTAAAGACTGGCAAAATAATGACACTGTGTATGTCAGCCTAGACTTCAGAGCCAGTGGTGGGATTTACAGCTCTTTAAAACAGGAAAGCAATTCTCTTTTTCTCTCACCAACACTTGGAGGCACAGCTGAACAAAAGCAGTTACAAAAGCAATTCACTGTAATGGGCACATTCAGTTTGCAGTTTATATATTACGCAGTGCAACTTCTTAGTATCTTTTACTCCAAGAGACCTTAAACTTATTTGAAGCTGGCAGGTGTATTGTTTTGGAAAACAAGGCAGACAGTGGCAGACTGTGGTTCAGGGAAGAGTAAAGGGGAAAAAACAGACCTTTAGGAGGGAGATCCTGGGAAAAGAAGCCCTTCTGACTTCTAGAGGACACCAGAGGTCTATTACGATTCCTGAGCTGCAGACTCCACAGAAGCGGGGTGAACTGAGGAAGGAAAAAACTCTAATATAGGCAGATCCAAAGGTACAAATGCAGAAATATTTAATTCAAATGCTCCTGACAGAACAGGCAACCAGCTTCTGATAAAACCTTGGCTTCCAAAGAAGTGCAGGGATCACTGCCTATAACTAATGGAACAGAAGTTCCCACCACGTAGTCGTGGGAAAGAAAAGTTTGTACCACTGAGTGAATAGACAGGGGAATACTGAGCACGAGGTTATTATCTCCACACGTGACATTAACAAGGGCCTTCCTGAAATCCTGCTGCTGTGCAGCAACGGAGGCCGGCAAGGATGGTGGTGGAGGCTCTGAGAAAGCAGCCCAGACATTTCTCCTGGGGAGCATCTGCATTCCAGGGAGAGATCAAGAGAGTCAGGTCTATTTATCTCATCAGAGACAATGTTAAGTGGCTATTTAATTACTGCCCTTAAATACTTGAGCAGAGAGAGATGATCTGAAACTAGATAGCTATTTAATCTGACAGGCAAAACATTACAAGATCTAGTAGCTGGAAGATGAAGTCAGAAAAGTTCAAAGGGGAAAAGAGATGCAAACGTTTAACAAAGCGATTAAAAATTGGAACCAATTATCCAGGAATGTAGTCAATTCCCATTGTTGGAAGTCATTTAATCAAGACTGTTTGAAGAGGCTGGTGGGCCAGACCTTGGAATCACTGGGGAATAGTCTCTGCTTTATATTATGGAAAAGGTTAGGCTATGGGACCATAATAATGTTTTATGGCTAAAAAACCCACCACTAGCACTATTATCTTCCTTGACAAAAAAAGGATGAAAGAATAAAGCATTAATGAAGCCAAGGCCTGTGTGGGGCACAGAACACAAGCTGAATGTGGACAACACAAGCCACAGTCCAGGAGCTGACATCATCAGTAGTTTTGTCACCAACTATAGCAAGAGAAAGAAAAGGCCGTGAGGAATTCGTGCCCAGCCCAACGCCCTGAGCCAGGCAAGGGACATCACCTGGCCAATCCTCACAGCCCGATGTTCCCTGACCGTGACATCCCAGCTCGCAACCCTGGCGGACCCTTCCTCTCTCGGCCGAGAGCCGCCGCACCACGGTCTGGGGAGCGCCGGGCTCCGCCGACAACCACCCGGGGGTAACCCCAGCTCACCCTCCCCACTGCCTCCGCCCGGCTTCGGCCCGGGGGACGCCCCTTGGCCACGATCCCCACTCCGGGCGGTGGAAGGTGGCGGCTGGGGTTACCGCCGCGGCGGCGGCCGCCTCCGGGGCATCTTCCGCGCTGCGACATCGCGCCCGCGGGCACGTTGCCGTGGCGACCGCGCCGCGCATCCCCCCGGCCCGTCCCGGCGGTGGGGGGCATCTCATCAATATTCCCTCCACCTTTTTTATTTATTTTCTTAAGTTTTCCGCACTCCTGAGCCAAAGTCCCTTACAAGCGGCGGTAAAACAAGCAGAGGATCAGAGAGGCGCCCTCGGGGGCCGCTCCCACCCGCCGGTGCCCGCTCGGCGGGGCGGCCGCAGCCCCTCTCGCTGCGGAGCGGGGCTCGGCTCGGCTCGGCTCAGCTCCCCGGGCACGGCTCGGAGCCCCGCGCCGGGCGCGGCCGGCAGAGCGAGGCACGCCCGCCTCGCCCCGGCACCTGCCCGCGCACCCCGCCGCTGCTCCCCGGCCGAACGCCCTGGCTGCTGTGGGTGCTCAGCCAGCCCGCTCCGCTCCCCCGCCCCTTACCTCCGCGGCGGCGCCTGGGGAGCCGCGGGCACACCGCCGCCGCGGGCAGGGATGACCTTGCGGAGAAATCCATCATCCGGGCAGGAAAACAAGCCGTTCCTCGGGGTGTGCGGCGGCGGGAGGAGGGCGGGACGGAGGGAGCAGGGCTCCGCTTGGGCGGCCCTTCCCGCCGCGGGGGCAGGACGGCGGCGATCCGTGCCGCCACCGGGGCGGCGGCGGGAGGCGCGGGCAGCTGCCAGCTGCGGCTCCCGGCCCGCTCGGGAGGCGGGCAGCGCCGGGGCTGCGGCGCCGGGCCGGGCTCCCCCCGCGGCCGCAGCAGAGCGGGGCAGCTCCGGTGCGCTCGGCCCCGCAGCCCGCCCCGAGCCCGCCCGAACGCGCAGGGCGCGGACACGTACCTGCTTCCAGGGAGACATTTCCCGCTGACGCCAGCCCCACCCCGCGCCTCTCCTGGCTTTTATAGCGCGGGAGCTGGCGGCTCCTGTCCTCCATCAGGCTCATAGGGCTGAGCAGGGGGCTCTCAGCAGCCATGCAGAGCCCCGGGCTCGCTGTGTATTGATTGCCACCTCTGCCAGCCTTCTTCTGTCCAGCTCCTAACCCACAACTGGGCGCTGAGCTGCTTCGCGGCAGAAGAGCTAGAACCTCACACCTCAAATCCGCCAGTTCCATCCACCTGTGCTAGCTCATGCATGTGTCCGCGGAGGAGGCGTTCAGCCAGCCAGGCACCTCCTGAGCCCTCTGCTTGCGGGGCGGTGCAGGTTTGCGCGGGGAATCGCAGTGGATGCAAATGCGGTTCAGCTCTTGTCACGCTTTCAGTTTGGGTTGTTGGTTTTGATAGGCAGATGTGGCTTCCTGTGTGAAGCACTGCCCTGCTTGCCTGGGGGAAAAAAAAAAATAGTAGAGTCAAGCGAAAAAGAGGTTTTGGTTTGGAAGTCTTAATTATCCGGAAATCTTTGATCTAATTTCGGGTTATTCCCACCACAGTGGAATTTTATCTCTCTCTGCTGCAATCACAGGAAATGGTTCTGCAGTGCCCAGGGACTCAAGTCAAGTACAGGTTTTCAACGGGGAAGGTTTTAACTCTTCTGCAATCCTTTAGGGATGAATAGGAGCAGGATTAAAAAGAATAACAAAACCAAACCAAAACTGTAGGACAAGCTGTGAAGACAACTCTGTTGCAATATGAAAAAAAAAAAAAAAAAAAGAACAGGGTATCTAAAAAAATAATTTTTATCCCTAAACATTGGAGGCATCAGTGAATCATATTCCCTTGATCCTTATGAATGGACTCATATTTTATTTACTGCTTTAACAAACACTCTCTGCCTCAGTTATTGATCCTAAATCTCCTTGTATCAAGAGTTAAGTGATCATGAAAAACACCTTATATTTCCTACCATAGCAAATGTAATTTCTTCCCCCACAGCAGCCACTAAGATCAGCTCATATTTGTGTAATAGCCATACCTGAATGTGGCTATCTGACAGTTATTTAAGCATGAAAAATTCAAGATATGTTTTCAGTGTTCACCTACAATAACTACTTTTTCTCATATGCCAAAGCCAATCCAGCAGTACTCTTAAAAGCCTGAACAGCCCAAGCATCCATCACTGGAAGGAGACTGGAGAGAGCATCACACTTTATCAGTAAAAGATTTACAGCATTAGCACATCCAGGGCTTCCCAGTAGCTCTTCTTTACTTTGTTCTCTTCACAATCTTGCTACTTTTTTTGGTGCTCTGGAGGTTTGAACAAAGTCTGATCCTCCCCGTGCCCATGTCTGAATCAGGAGTACAAGGTCGGCTTGGCAAACTGAGTCAGTATTCAACTCCTCTTCATTATTCTGCTAAATGACCTATTTTTAAAGAAACATTGCCAAACTTCCTAGAATTAATCCTCCTGCCATTAACATTACTGTAGGGGAACTTCCCTTTTTTTTTTTTTTTTTTTTTTTTTTGATAAAGAAGGAAAAAAGCTGGATGATGCAATTTCCTTTTGTCAGCAATTACACTTTTATGAGGAGATAGCTGTCAGCACTTACAGGCCTTGCAGCTGCAAGGACTTTGTGGGACCTCACAGGCTACTCAGCAAGGGAAAATTACAATTAGTCTTGTTTTCATAAACCTTCCTAAACATGAGACTCCTTATGTGGATTCTTGAGAGACCTTCCTGTTGACAATTCAGCCTTGAAAGTCACAGCAAGAAGAGTTACATGCATTCAGCTGGAAAGACTAGGAAGCTTTTCTACGGGATGTTGTGTCTGAAGCACCTTCAGAGCATGTAGAGGACTCAGTCCCAGAACCTGTGGGAAAGTGGCATTGTGAGGCAAAAAAAAAAAAAAGAGGAACTGGGAGCTTTTTTTGCTCCAAGTCCCTGCATGCTCATGCACATCATAACTAGTGTCCACATGTTTTCCTGCTGAGTTCAGATAAGACTTTCTTCTGTCTGTACGGCATTGCTGAGAATCCCCACTCTGCTCTCAAGCAGCCATATCTGAGCACGGGGTCTATTATTACTATGTCTGATGGACAAGGAATTCCAAGAGAATAGAAGACAGTAATAGGACTGAAATACTGCTCAGCTGATAATCTGTTTTCCATGCCCAGTAGAGCATGGATGTTTTAGCCTCCAGATGCAGTGATGATCTGGGAAGCTGAGAAGAGGTATTAAAGAGACTCAGGTCATTGCAGAAGCTGGTTGAGATGATGCACTTTGGGCATGGCCTCTTTGTTTGTGAATTCTTCTCACATACTTGTTTTTTCCCCTTTACTCTTCCCTGAACCACAGTCCACCATGTAGACTTCATTTGGTACATTAGGCAATATTGGTTTTAAGGACCTCTAAAGGATTTTCTAAACCCTGTTATGAGCTCTCAGGTCTGCTAGCTGCTATTCCAATTGTCAAGACAAGTAATCACATCTCAACACATCAACGTGTCACCATATCAGTGCAAACTAAAGATTTAGATAATTCTGATTTATTTATCTGAATGTCTAACTCCCTTAATCACCTGTGAGTCATGGCCAATTTGCTACTACTTATCCATCCTTTTTCTGCTTCAATCTCCAGCTATATGCATTTGGTTTATTTTTGACTTTTTGTAGGTCTCAATGCATAAAGTATTCATACTGAGGGCAGCACATAGATGGTTGCTTAGCTTTAGGCACTGTACTTAGAACTTTAAATAAAGTCAACATGCTTAAAATTGTGTGCATAGGTCTCAATATTATTGAGAATAATAAAGAATTCAACCTCTTTAACTTGCCAATATTGTCTGAGGTGAAAGCATAAATGTAACTGCCGAGGGTTTATCTTTTGATATGTGTTAGACCAGAGCTCAGGGCAACAGGAGCTTGGGTTTTTAGGAGCTGTCACAGTCCAATTAGCCATCAGAATGACAATCACAGTGCCCTTGACTCTTGTAGAGTATTTTAAAATCTCATCTTCAAACTTTATCACTGTCTGGCTAAAATAAATTCCTTACTGTAGCTGAAAAAATTTCCTTACTTTAGCTGAAAAAAAAAAAATTAGATGTGATGATTTATCAAAATGAGTAGTGGTATAACATGTTGAGAAGATGTGCGGGTGGTCTAAACTAGTGTGGCTTCATTTACTTCAGTAGTGCTAGGCAAATTTACATTGGTGGGGATTAGGCCTGTTGTTATTGCATTGCTTCTTTTGTATTTCTTAACATATTTTGATGAGTTTTAATGACATTAATAGCAAATTTAAATTGTGTGGAAGCCTTTTTTTTTTTTTTTAATGCAACATCTTTCATGTCTTCTTTAGGAAAAGGAGTTAAGAATACTTCAAAAAGTAAATAGAAGCATAACTTTTCCCCAGCAAAACTTCAGTTCAAGACTGAGCTGAAAAGGGCAATGTAGAGCAAATTTGTGAATACAGTCATTTAACATTTACGCTTTCATGAAGGCACTTATAACTTTACTTTCCATTAGTGTGAAAAACAAGTTGAATGGCTGGATGAATATGTTTGTTTGGGACCAGGAGCTGAGCCAAAAAAGGTGCAGGTCCTCTGGTGTGGTAGCTGCAGTTGACAGCTGTATCATTAGAGACAAATATATCAAGAAAGAAAACCCTACCACACAGAGGGTGATGTGGTGCATGTGTTTTGTGATCATGCACTTTCTGTCTGACCAGCAGAGCAGAATAAATACTCATTCCAGGTATTACACAGCATCTCCCTCTCTCTCTAGCTCTCACACACCTAATGGGCTGTACCAGGCACCTCACAAATGGATGCACTGTTTGGCCACATAATAACTCTTCTGGATCATTAGACTGGTACTGATAGTACAGTTTATGGCTAGAAATAATGGGTTCAGTTGGTCATATTTAAGAATGGTTCCTTTAAACATTTTGGTCTTTATAAAAAAAATAATAATAGAAGGGATATAAAGAAAACTGCATTGAACAAATAGTATGCCACCGTGAGGGAACACAATATTTGGGATGTTTTTCATAGTGGTCCTAAAATCCTATGCATCCATGAGCTAACTGCTGTACCTCTGGCACTTATATCAAATTTCAGTGAAAAATATGTTAGCATGTGAATTTCTACAGCATTGTGAAAATGTTTTGTATCTCGCCATGCACCTCTTCACAGCTTTTGCCTCTGTCTGAGCTGTGAAGGTCCTCATGGGGAACTTGAGCCACCCCAGTACATACAGGAGGGACAGCACAATAGGACATAGGCAATCCTGGAGGTCCTTGGAGTACGTCAGCTTCTTCATCCAAGTGACAGAGGAGCAGAGGAGAGGTGCTCACTGGACCTTCTACTCACCTGCAAGGAGGGGCACGCTGGGGATGTGAGAGTCAAAGGCAGCAGAGGCAGTGAGATGGTGGAGTTTGGGGTCCTGGAAGGAGGTAGGAGAGTAAAAAGCAAGTTCACAACCCTGTACATCAGGCAGCAGATTTTGGCCTTTCCAAAGGGTAGAGTCCTATGGAATAAAGCCCTAGAGGAAAGAGTGGCCCAAGAAAGCTGGTTCATATTCAAGCATCACCTCCTCCAAGCTCAGGAGCAATCTATCCCAATGGGGAGGAAGCCAGGCAAAATTTCTGCATGAATGAACACTGAGCTCCCAGACAATCTCAGAGACTAAAAGGAAGTATACAAGGAAATGAAGTAAGGATAGGTAACCTGAGAGGAATAGAGGTACATCATCAGAGCATCCAGGGGTGAAGTTAAGAAAGATAAAGCCCAACTGGAATTTAGTCTGTCTAGGAACATCAAAGACAACAAGAAGGGCTTCTATGGGTACACAGGTAACAAAAAGAAGATGAGGGAAGATGTGGATGCATTCATTGCTGAATGAGATGGCAGACCTCTTTACACAGGACCTGGAAAAGGCTGCAAGAATCCCATCCCCTCTTCACCTCAGTCTTTACTAGCAAGACTGACCTTCAGAAATTCCAGGTCCCTGAAACCAGGGCAATCTCTGTATCAGAGAAGACATAGCATTGGTGGACAAGGATCAGGTTAGACAATATTTAAGCAAACTGGACATGCACAAGAAAGTACAGAAGAAGGACCCAGGCCAGTAAGTCACACTTCAATCCTTGGAAAGTGATGGAGCAGTTAAACTTGGAAACTGTTTCCAGGCACATGAAGGATCAGACAGTTGTCTAGAGTTGTCAACATGGTTTCACCAAAGGGAACACGTGCTTGGCCAGCTTGATAAACTCCTATGAATAATGGCTTTGTACGTGATAAGAGAACAGTGACTGCTGTCTACCCACACTTCAGGAAGGATTTCGGCCCTGACTCCTGTAGGATTCTCATGGTGAACATGAAGTATGAACTGGACGAACAGCGAGCTGGATTGAGTAGTGGCTGAACAGGTGTGTCCAGAGGGTGGTGATGAGTGGCAAGAAGTGTAATTGTAGGCCAGGCACTAGTGATATATCTCAGGGGTGAAGACTGGGTTAATATATTAACAGTATTAAATAATACTAAATAATAATATATTAAACATCCTTGTTTGTGATCTGAATGATGGTGCAAAGTGCACCCTCAGTAGCTTTGCTGATGGCACAGATCTGGTGGGTGGCTGACACACCAGGGGGTTGTGCTGCCATCCAGAGACACCTCAAGAGGCTGGAGATATGGGCTGACAGAAACCTGAGGCGTTTCAGAGAAGGAAGTTCAGGGAGGAGTAACCCCAGGCATTGGTACCTGCTGGGGCTGCCCGTCTGAAAGGCTGTGAGGGTGACCAAGGGTGACCACTTGCCTAGAGAAGCTGTGGAGTCTCCATCCTTGGAGGTATTCCAAAGCCATTTGGATGTGGTCCCAGGCAGCCTGATCTAGGTGGCCCTGCTTGAACAGGGGTGTTGGACCAGATGACCTCCAGAGATCCCTCCCAACCTGCAGCAGTCTGTGATTCTGTGATTCCTTTGTTTTGATGGGAACTTTTGGCCAATGTGCTGTGACACTTCTGTTTTCACCCTCAGACTCTGAGGAGGACAATTGGGTATGATTAATTTCACATTCTGCTATTCCCATTTAACACATTCTGTGTATTCATTACTGTGTTCCTACATGTGAAGCAGACCACACACACACACACACACACAAAATAACCTTCTCCCTTCTCAACAAATTAAAACAAATGATTTGATGAGTCAGTAATTTATACTGTTTACCTCCTTTTATGTCAACAATCCTGAGACCTGGAACAACACATAATCATAATGATTATAGACATAATGAGCTGATTTATTACGTAGACACCACATGGTATTCTGGTGCATATTCAGCTGTAATGATGTCAAATAATACGACTGGAAAATCTATCTGCTCAGACAACTGCTGCCTTCTGAGAACAATAAATTAAGCTAATGCAGTACCAGACACATGGGTTCTCTGGACTCAGTGCTCCATCTCTACTTAAATTATGTATATATCAAAAGCCTTTGACAGTTTTAGAATTTCAGGAGAAAAGAAAATCAGTCAGGCATCCTTTTAAGGAGTGGTTGTGAGTGCTGAAGGTAAATGTAAATGAAATACTCTCCTAATAGGGTTCTGTGATATGGAATCACTCTTACAGTTGTACATTTTCAGTGAGTTTAAGAAACTGTTTGTTCCATTAGCAGGTTAGTTCTTCCTACTTCCTTGGCTGTGTAAAGTGTTATTCCAGAGGAGAGCATCCTTTAACAGGGCTATCACAGCTACTGTCATGCCTTTGCATTTCCTTGAACAAGACATAAACTGCTCCTCATGCTACCAGAAGAACCATTCCCTGGACCACTACAAAAGATGCTTATGGCTCACAGTTGCCACCTACAACATGGATTTTTATGCTGATTCATGCAACAGGTGAGATGAAAAGCAAATGTGATAAGTGCTGCAAGGTGAGTAGATAAATGATGGATATGTGCAAGCGTGGAGGATAAGTACCATAAACAGTAAAGAGTAAAGATAAAAAGAACTAAAGAGAGCAAAGGCTCTTGTTTAAATATAAAGAATGTCAAAACCCCAAGAATAAATATATAAACTGTAGGTCAGTGTAGAATCATATATCTAAAAAGAAAAAAAATCTGGATTGAAATCACTTGTTCATGTGATCTCTAAACATGTCAGTGCTCCATTGGAACGGAAAGCCTTACATTAATTCCAGGCAGCTGACAAAATAAAACACCAGGTGTTTCTGTTTCCTGGCTATATTCACTAATTTTCACTAGAATCCCACTGGTCTTAACTGTCTGTGATGCAACTGTGCTTTGTGAAACACAGGACCTGCTTATCCTCTTTAAATTTGCCTGTGCACACATTATTTCTGTGTTCTATGTAAAAAGGTATGATTTATTGTCTTTTGGCCATTCTTCATGTTGTCCCTATCATCATAATGTATCTAATTGACATCTATCTATTATTTTTTTAAATCTAAAGTAAGAAGTCAAACACTTACAAATTATTGCCTTTTCATGCATCTGTTGCACCTGTTGCGCAGCCATGGATCTAATAACATTATTGGTGTCAAAAAAAGGTAATAACTGCTCTATTTATCTGAATACAAAGCAATTATATCTTTGGCTGAAAAAGCTTAGCTGTAGCTAAGAAGCTAGAAGCAGAGCTTGAAGCAATTACCTCCATTTGATAATTTCGATCTGATTTTACAATTTCTCAGTTTAAAGTAGGTCAGGCCCTGTCTTCTGTTTGTCTGGATTGCTTTCTGTTTGAGCTTTCATGCATGTTGTAAACAGCTCACCTGGTCACACAGGACAGCCTCATCTGCAGACTCAGCCAGCCCCATGGAGATGGACACAAATGTGCCCAAATGGACACGCTGCACCTTCCACATGGGCTGCTCTGGACCAGGCTTCACCACAGGGTGACACTGGTTTAGTGTCACTTGAATGGGCAAGGTCTGCCTGAGAGCTTCTCCCTCCCTCTTTGTCCTTGTAGCTCTTTCTGCTAGGCTGATTTTCCACTCTGCCTTGGTTATGCTGCCTTTACAGTCCTTCCTTGCTGCAGGGATCATCCAAACTCTGTTCCTAGCACCAAGAACATGAATCATTCAAGTCAGGACTGAACTGATCCACTGGGATATGAGCAGCACCCATTCTATACGATTTCAACATTTTTATGACCTCTGAACCTAAGTTTCCTTAGGCATTTTGAGAGATGCTTTCTGCAGCACAGACATCACTGTTTTCCACTCCAGTTCTACCAAAACACATGTCCTTTTTGTCTTTTGGTGAATTGCATTAGGGGTAGAAGCACGATTATAGTAGTGTGTTTTGTCTGATTATTATCATTATTTAAAGATGAGCTTTCCTCTGGAGTTTGAAATCTCCCTCCAGATCATGAGCTAGTCAAGGTTCAGTGATCCACAGGGAGATTGGGAAGATTCCTGTCTCACAGCTGCAGAGCAAGAAGACATTTTTCTGTCAGTGCTATGAAAATGCCAAAAAATTGTCTCTGAGCTCAACACAACAGACACTGAAGGTCTCTAGGTGACTTCTCATCTCAGTGGACAAGGCAAAAATCATGGAATAAGTCACAGATGGCAGATGAACAAGTGTTTTACTATCCCTTTAAAGTCAACATTCCTTAATATAACTTCAGAAGAACTTGACCTTTTCTTTGAGCTAAAAAATCTTCAGACTCCTGTTAACCAGGGAAAAGGCCAGGGACAAATAGCTGAAACTAATTCTAATAATTTTATATTATCTTGCCTACTGATAAGATATTTGAATAGAGCTCAGCATGGAAAAATAAGGTAAATTTTCCATCTGCATCTAATGTCACATTGCTTTATGACATAAACTTTGATTAATTAGCAGCATTCTAAACTCAGAAACTAGTGGTCTGTGAGTATAGCTTGTCTCTACAAGGTGATTAACTTACAAACCACTAAGACTTTTCTTTTTAGAACCATAGACTCATTTAGGTTAAAAAAGACATTTAAAATCATCAAGGCCAAGCATTAACCCAACACTGAGTCACTCCCTCTGTACTCTCCCTCTAGAATTGATAGAATGAGGTACCTTGCACTAGTGAAGATGTTCTAACCTGTTCTTCTGAAGACAGTATCAAGGTTTTTCTCAACTGATATTAATCTTCTCACCTGGCCATGAATACAAATGCACTTTACAGTGCAGCTTGCTGGATGGAGTAAGAACCACAAGATCTCTCTACCTGATAGCAGGGGAAAGGCCATTTTTGTAGCTGTTCTGTTGAGTGTTTCAAGCATATTTCAGGTACTGGCACAAGAACAAAAAGTATTTTATTATTGGCTTTGTGAAATAAAGTTAGACACTATAGCTGACCAATTGACTTAATGGGTTTGGTCCATGATGTAGCAGTAAGGCAAAAAATCTTAATTCTTGTTATATACCTGACAAAAAACATCCCCAGCATGTGTAAATTTTATTATATTGGTCTCAGGAAGCATTCTAAAGGTATAATAGCTGTGAAAACTCCCCAGACTCCAGAAAGATATGATATTGTAGAAAATACACTGAATACACAAACCTATCTCTGTCTTTCATTTAATCCCTTACTATTGTTATTTGCCCTTCTTCTCAGCTGAATATAAAGTGCTACTCTGTCTAGCTAAAGAGTGTTAAGATCAATGCTGTGTGCTTAGCCAGAGATATTAAAAGGCACTTGCTGACACCATCAACAGCACTGAGCCTCCACCACCTGAAGAACAACCCTCACCCCAAAAATTGTAAAGTAGAAACAAATTACCTAGATGACCATCTGAGAGGCTGAATATTTTAGAATAAATTTGTTAAAGATGCACTCATGGGCTTCAGTACTGTTTACAGATTAGTCACCAGAACATTCCCAACTGGCACAGAAATGTGAGTGTTGGAGCTGTAGGACTCTAAGTATCCCACTGTGCTTTTGGGTATTGACCAAGGTTGGCTCAAGTACTTTGGGAATGATTTTTTTTTTTTTTTTCACAAATTTGAGAAAGAAATGGTTCAGTGGTTGGAGAACTGGATTCTAACATGATTTTATATCCATTTAAGCATAACCCCAGATCTCCTTCATGGTGCTAGTCAAACCCTTAGGACCTTGGTTCTCTCTGCTTTACAGTTGCTCAAGAATAGCATTGCTGAAGAATAACAGAATTGGGAGCTATTTGCAGCAAAGGAGACAGCTCTCTGTAAAACAGAGCTGCCAGCTTTGTAGAGTTTTTTTCCTTCTTTTTCAAGCTTGCAGTGGAGTAGGACACACCTGAGTACAGGGAAGACTTGGTCTAGGTTTGCTTTTTCTGAGCTAGTATTGTGTGAGACAGGAAGAGACAGAAAAATCAGTGGTAGCCATATCGTCAGTCAACAGTTTACATAACCTGCAGATTTGATATTTGGGAATAGCAACCGCCTGAAACCTGTATCATATACAAAATGGCACCTTTTTAATGGATAATAGGGTCTGACAGATTCTCCTGAGCTTTGACATTTCTTCCCACAGGGTACATATGACAGAAGCCAGGCAGCTCAGGCCAAGGATCTCACACTCTCCATTGCACCAGAGCAGCTTTTTCCCCCCTCATTCTTCCTGTGCAAGGTTGACTGATCTCCTCACCTGTGAATCCTAAGGCACTCCCAAGAAATAAATAAACTACTGTCTCCCAGGAAATAAAAATGTTAAAAGCAAAATATTACAAAAGTGGAATTTTTTGGGTTTTATATTGATATAATCCTTTTCAGATTTGTTTGCTCTGTTGGCAGCCTGATGCTCTGGGACTTTGCAAATGGAAATCACCCATTTGCAGTTACAACAGAACAAGCATGACAAAATCTGTCCTGCTGTGCTCTGGTGAAGCAGCTGCTTGGTATTATGGGATACACATTGACAGGGTGTTCCTCTGTCAAGTGGCACAGAACTGTTTCCTGGCTGACAAAACGCTCTGGACAGCCCAGTGGCTTTCCCCAAGCCAGTTGCTAACTCGTGCAATCTCCTACCTTTAGAATAGCCACAAAATTGTCTCCTCTGACACCCTGTTAAACACAAAGACACTCTCACCCTTACGAGTCTCCACCAGATCACATTCATCCATGCTCCCATTGGGAATGACCTCAGCTTTTATGTGACGGCACCTTTTACCTTCCCATCTTTTTCTTACTTGTGATAAATGGTTATGGTTATAATCAGTTGCCATTTTTTCCCTCCTGTGGTGGCATCCTGATGGGATGACTGCAAAACCAGGGGCAAAGGACTAGTCCTGCCTTCCTGCTCATCATCAGATTCGTCTGACACGAGATCCTGGATGTGGTCACTGAGCAGGATGCCAAAGCAGTGAGAGTGTAAAGCCAGCAAAAATCCTCTTTCGTTTCTTGCCTCTATATAATGGATGAAAAACTGCAAAATTCTCAGCCACTATGACCAATGCTTTCTGTGGCTGTATACAAAAACACCCACACAGAGAAAGACATAATGCAGGATAAGGTTTTCTATGCCTGCATCCTCATGCTGTGCCTTCAAAGGAGCTGGAGCTCTCAACTTTTTTTAATGCTCATTCCCTCAGATATAACCACATTGGATTCAAATGAGCAAATTGTACCTGCTTTTCTTGCCAGAGTGCTCTGAGCCAGCATCTTGATCAGAGTCAGGCCAGCTGGCAATACTGTAAGAAGCAATCATTATCAGTAAACTGAAATCAATGAATCTCTGGCAATGTATAGCAGGTAAGGATCTGCCTTTAGCAAGAGGGAAAGCCTTGGAGCTTGTCTGAGAGGTGTGGTAAGACAGAGCAATCATTAGCAGCCATAAAACTGCTATAACGGGCATAAGTTAACAAGTTGGGCATCCTGAGACTCACAGAATGGCACTGCCAGATACAGAAACCCCCTGGCTGATGCAAAACCCCTGAGAAATGAAGTAGGTGGCTGCCACAAAGTAGTCGTGAAACTGCTTTTGCTGGGCATTGAGAACTGTAAAGAGCAGGGGAACGAGGTGGTGGCGTGAGCCAGGCTGGGTCACATGGAAGTCCAGTCAGAAAAATTCCTCAGTTATCAAAAACAATTGTAAATTAATTAACTCTGTGTGTTACTTTTTCTTAATACTCAGAGAGGGCATGTTTCTTACTTCCAACAAAATATCATGTTTCTATGTCAATGGAATAACAAACATTTTAAATTTATAGGGGGTTGTTTTAGATCAGCTCTTTGTTGAGTATAAATCACTTTTCCTTTTTCCAGGGGAAGAAAGGCATAAATATGACTTGACATTCTTATCACCTATCCATTCCCCAACTAAAAGATTTACTGTGTTGCTCTCTGGGAAACATTCCTGTAGTTAAGGGACTCATGTAGGAAATCTTAGCTGTGAGACAACCTTATGTGTCTGGGAGATGTAAGTCAAACTAATGTCCATGAATCTATAGAACATTAGCTGCCAGATTGCAAAGGATGGATAAGACTCTGCTATTTTTCACTTGACTTTGATATAACTACCATACAAGCTACCGTACAAATATACTCTACAGAACTTTGTGATGTATGAGAGGCTTGTGGCCATTAAAATTTACTAGATTATGGCTTACTATTCAAATCAGAATATCTTAAGGCAGGGAATTCTTTGCTAATATCTTCAGTGTAATTGAAAAATTGATTTGTATATGGTGAATGTAATTTGATGCTGTTAATGTTACAGCTGGACTCTCTGCTGGAGTACTTCTGTAATATTGCTCGAATTTAACCTGAATGTATATGCAGAAGTACCCTGCTTCCAGAAGAAACCAACATCCTCTTTCAGAAATGACCACAGAGATTTGGTTTTTTTTCAGTGATGTGCCCAGTTTTCTAAAAGTGAGTGATTACTTCACATGTTTCTGCCCTGCTGGAAAGGGTCACTTTGCTCATTGGTATAGCAGCCTGAGAACTCTCTTCAGCATAGGAAATTTGGTTGTGCCTGGTCTTTGAGTGGCTTGAGTATCCTAGTGGTCACAAAGGCAGCAGCTTGTTGCAGATAGTGTATAGCCACGTTGATGACACAGCTTGTAATAAAGCCTCATCCTTGGCAGGTCCTTTGGAAGAAACTCTGCCCCCATGGAACTCCTTTAGAGCTCAGCACAGCATCAAACTTCACCACAGACAACAATAAACAGAAACTTCAGTAATTAATGAAGATAGTATTGCTATGTCTTCTTTTTATCGTTTCCACTAAAGCAAATGAATTTGCTGTTGGTACTGATGGCCGTAGGATTATCTTTCTGTACACTTCAACAGTTGTCTATTGCGCATATACCTATAAAAAATTCACACTCTATATTAAAAAGAGGGAAAAAAAGTTAAAATTTTGTTTATCTTAGTTGTAGAGCAGTATCAGCTAGTAACACATGAAGAAAACTCAGTTCAGATTCTGTTCACCTGACTGAGCCCACCTTTTTTTTTTTGACCAAGCTGAATCCTTTGCGCTAGAATAAATGGCAGGCTGCTGGGAGATTTTCTAAATGAACCCTGGAAATCCTTGCTGAGTGATTGAAAGCTGCTTCTTCCTGTGATCCATCCTTCCTGGCAGGGATTGCCATCCTTAGGCCTGAGAGAGCAAAGTATGTGATGCTTAAAGCCGTCTTTCTTGTGATTTTAATAAAAATCCTTGGAGCCTCATGCACTCAAGGAAACCTTTCTCTGTGTTGACTTCATTCTACATACAGTAAGCTGTAGTAAGGGAGTGCAATAGGCAGAGGAGGAAATGAAAAAAAAAAACCAACAAAACAAACCAAAACAAAACAGAGAAGTAAATTCCTGCTTTACTTACACCAGAAAGAGTTGCAAGTCCAATTTTGAATTCCTTGAAAACATTTGTGGGATTATGTTAAGAGTCCTTGTGCAGATGTTAAAGTGTCTCTGTTCTGCTAGTGATAAACTTATGCCATGAACTTCTTAATTCATTCCTGTCAGACTCAGACATGCATTTGTCTCTGCTAGTTTTAATGTAGGAGTAGTGGTTATCTTGCTTATCTTTGAAATTTGTGCCTGTCTTGAGTCCTGGAGGTTTTGTTACCAGTTCCCTTTACTGGTTCCCTTTTCCCCTCCTGTACCAATTCTCTGCATTACTTTTAGTTATGCCATTTACCTGGGTGTGAAGTGAACACTGAATTTATCATCGCTGCAGAATATTTCCAAGGAAGTCTTGGGCTGCCAAGGTTTCTATCAAAGGTCACAGGGTAATCTACACCTTTTGCAGATGATCTCCTTCTCCCTATGACACCATGCCAGGTTTTGAACACAGAAGCCACTGCTCTTCCTTCCTTTCTTGGCTTAGGTTTGCCTTTCGCTGTCGCAGTATATTCTCATCAGATGATTTTGGCAAGTCTTTTGACCCAAAGAAAGAAGCATCACTGTCACAATAAGGTGATGCTGTCAAGGACTTCCTATGTTGCCTGTTTTCTCAGGAGTGTGGCCTTCAGAAGCATCTCAGCCAACACATAAGCAGAGCACGTCCTGTACTTTCCCTTAGCCACTGGTGACTCTTCAGCATCACTGCCCATGAGCTTGCACACATCCACCAGCAGCTAAATAATTCAATGGCTGCTGAGGGATATATTGGAAAAATTCAATTGGTCTTCTAAAAAGTGTATATTAATGAAGTGTGTCTATTTAAGAAACCACTTTACTAGGCAGCAGGAGAATTGTTGAGAATTCTGCCAAGGGCAACGGGTACAATTTACACTGCTAACAGAGGATATTACTCACATCTAGAAGAATAAATTGGATATCACCAATGCATTGAATTACTCTCTTGAAATAGAGGTGGGGAAGAGAAGAAAAAATAATATCCCAAAAGCATTAAAGAATTCATCAAAGAGTTTAGACTTTTTATTAAAAACTGTAATCAAAGCTGGATCCCATTGTGCTCTCACTCTAGCTTAATGGTTGGCAGTGCTCCTCTGATCTCAGTGGCATTGCTAAGAAGGGAGTCAGCACAGTCAGAAACAGATTCTTTTTAGTCTCATTTTTGTAAGTTAAAGGTGAACTGAAGAGAAAAACCTATTTATTTACCAAGATTGATGAGAAGAGGCTAGAGAAATGAAAGCAATATTCCCTCCTGTGTTCAGCTGTACTTCAGAACTGCAGGGATTAACCATGCCACCTCCAGGGACAGTCCCCTTCTTGTCACAGATGTAAGCTCTTCTGGCAGCAGGGCACAGGAGAATTTGCACACTCTGTGCCTGCCTGTTTGCCCCATGCTACTGCATGGCCTCCAGTAAGTGGCCAGTGTTTACCAGGACTCATCTTAGATGAAAAGGCTCTCAACACTGGCCAAAGCTGTTGTTCAAATTCTTTTGGAGGTTTTCTTTAATGGCTTGACACTGGCTAGCATTGTGTAAAGGGAGAGTATCCAAGGGAAATGAAGGTGCAAGATGCACCCCATGCTAGGGAGAGATAAGGGAAAGTCAGCTCCTTTTCTGAAACTCACTGGGAGTTTTGTAATATTCCAGAAAGAGCAGAACTGAGTTGCTAATAAAAAACATCAGCACCCCAACCTCTGAAAAAACCTCAACCATTGGAAATGTATCATAACAACGTTAAAGCCCCTATGTTTTTCAAATGTTTAATCTTCTAGAAAATACAGCATAGCCTCTCCCATGTGCTGAGCACTGGTATGCCAGCTTTAGCTTCTCAAAAGTTGAAGAAAATTGTGGAGGGAATGGACACAAATTACTTAATCTCAAGTGTCTCACACAGAAGAGATGTGGTGTGTTTGTACAGTAACCAGCATGTTGCTTTTCTGTATAAGTCAGCAGTGTGGATTTTTCTCTTGTGCTGTTTACTGAGTCATTTTAATTGTCTTTCCACAGAGGATAACAATGTGTTTGCTGTCTATAGCCACTGAACTCAGATGTAGCTCTTTCTCCTTCAGGACTTTTCCCTGGCTGCATGATACAGGAGCAAGGACAGCCATTTTGGACACATAAAATAAAGGCTCAGAGGGGGATTCAACAGGGGCAAGAATGCAGCCACTTGAGGTGGTTTTCATCCCTTATATGGATTTTCTGATCCTCATGCAGCCCAGAGGGCTCATATAATACAGGGCAGGCAGCTGGACAAAGCTTTTTTTTCTGGAGAACTCATGTTGATCAAAGTTCAGGCTCCTGGAGGGTCCAGGGGGATGATGTAAGCTGCTAGACCAGAGCATTGTGTCTTCATGCATTTCATCACTTCACCAGGGCCAGCTAGCACTCTGCTGAGAAATTCCTGTGCTTGGCTGGCTGGCAGGTAGGATGCTCCAAGTCCATGCCAAATCACCTCATTGTGGAGGATACAATTTTTACGAAATTTGACAGGGCTTTCTCCATGACATTTGGCTTCATCCTGCAGCAGAGGGGCCGCAGACACAGTGTTTGCTTGAGGACTGCCAGAAGGATGTGGGGGAATGTAGTTTCAGGGCAGTTTTCAGTGGCCTGCCTGCATTCTCCTCACAGCTGCACCCTCCTGCCTCTCCTCAGGCCAGCATAAACACTTCCTTGCCTCCATGGTGAGCTAGAGGACTAATGAAGGCCAAAAGTATCACTCTCCAAATCATTGATTTTATCTACACCAGCTCTAAAAAAACCATCTTACCACAAGAATACAGGGACCTCCGGCCACCTCAAGGGAAAGGTAGGAGGAGAAGTGAAACCTCCAGATCACAGTTTTGGCCAAGTTGGGGAACTGTACTTAAGCTGTGGGTAAGGTCCCAGCACTCCTCGACCACTTCTCTCTACAATGCTGGTATGAAAAGCAATTGTTTCTTAATTCTGCTTCAGAAACAAGAAGTGGGCCCTTCAGTTTCTATAGATAAAAACCTGCCCCTTTTAAAATAAACCATCATAGACCAAGGTTTAATTCAAAAGGAGAAGTGGCTTTTTCAAGGTTTGAAAGATTAAAAAAATGCTTTAATGGATCTTACCACATAGTGGTGACTAATGAAGCAGGGAGTTTATGAA
Organism: Pyrgilauda ruficollis; assembly: GCF_017590135.1. NCBI lineage: Eukaryota > Metazoa > Chordata > Aves > Passeriformes > Passeridae > Pyrgilauda > Pyrgilauda ruficollis. Next base: position 201,611 of record NW_024530932.1, on the reverse strand, counting down.
AAACTGTGGACATAGAAACACAGTTTGTCCTGGGCAGGCTGAGTGGTCCCATACCACTAAATAACTTGAGACAGGTAGTGTAAACTCATTTGGTGTACAACATTCCTCATTTCGTATTTGCACAAGGCTTTACCAATGAAACCTCATTCTCTGTTGCTGCATAAGTAATGCCATAATATGACACAGAACAGCTGAACAGGAAAAGTGAGAAAGTTTCCTGCTGAAATCAGGCAGATGGATCCAGGACACTGCCTACTTTTCATTGAACTGCCACTGGAAGTCTGGTAGTGTCTGTACAGAATTCACCGAAGCTTTTCCAGCTGAGAACTTCAAGAGGATCAGGCATCCCTGCAGGACAGCTCGGCAAGCTGAACATACCATTCAAATTTTACCCACAAAAGTAAAAGCTTTCCCATTCTTCCCTTGAGAGGAACTTCAGGTGATGCCTGATTGGCAGCCCTCTGGACATTAACCTTAGACGCCCTAAAATCTCCAATTCCACAAGCAGTACATCTGTAAAGCATGCCTGTTATTCACTGCTGTGCTACTCCAGCTGAATTCCAAAGCAGCTCTGTAACTGGTGCAAAATCTGACTAATGAAGTGCTAAATCAAGCCCAGCAAGTAGAAGGGTTCAATTCTTTTTTAGTTCAAAGCTTTTGCAATTAAGGATAATTATGATCCAATATTTAAACTGCTTCTGTTTCAGTTTTCCTGCAGAAGAGATTTGGGTTTTGCACACATAATACTATTTTGTTTCAGTAAATATTTCAGTAATAGTATAAGTGGTCTATTATCGTGCAGTAAAAATCTGTTGCAACATTTATTTACTAATAGCTGTGAACTATTCAGAAATGGCCAAAAAAAAAAAAAAAAAAAAAAAAAAAAAGGCAGCCCAGTCTGGAAATGCATGAAAGAGTTTGCAAGAGCACTGTTTGCTTTTTCCCTGTAAGCTTCTGTTGCTGCAGGGAAATTTGATTTATGAAGCCCTGAGTCCATGTCTGCTTCAGACCCTGGCCTGTTGCTTAATTTAGCAACAAGGCATTGGCTGTGGATTGGCTGCCTTGGAGCAGCACAGCAGTTGGGCTCACTCTCGCTTTCCCTTGTGTAAGGTCACTTTCTCCACCAGCTTGAACGTGTGATGTGCTGCATACAAATAGACAGGAAAAGGCAAAAGCCTGTTGTGAAAACTGTCTGGCTCTCTGCTACTCATCAACAACATTCAGCCTGTTGAAGCTGAAATGACACTTACTCCTCCCCCCTTACACCTTGAGCCTCCTTTTAGCCCTACTCTGTTCCTGCAAGTGTTTTCCTTCAACCCCCCATGCTTCTTGTTTGCTTTATTATTTTCTAGCACCTTTATCCAAGAGGCTTTATTTTGCAGACATTTGGAGTGGTGACAGACCATCTGAGCTCCAGAGTGTTCAGTTCAATAGACCAAAAGGAAGGTGACATGACAGCTGGAGTAAGTATCATACCATTTAACACACAGAGTGGGAGGCGAGTGACTCTTAAGTCTTACAGCTTCACATGCTGCCTGGCTGGAAGATGGAGGTGTAATAGGTAAAAAACAACTAACAGGAGCCCTAAACGGTTCAGTACCTAAATTTTAGCTTTATTTTTTTCCAAGCCTGTCTCTGTGGTTTCAGAACATGAAGTAAAGTTCCTTTCTATTTTTACCTTCTAACCCCTGAAGTGGATATTCTTTATAACCCAGTTTAGGTCTGGAAGACCTGCAGTTGCTCCTGCAGGAATCAAATGGAGGACATGGTCCATTGTAAAAATTTGCATTCATCAGATGGCAAAGAACAGAGACAAAGCAATTTTTAATGTCCTCTTCCAGCAAGTGCAGAGCTTATATCTCTAAAATTTGCTGATCACTTTAGCTGGATTAACCCTTCAGTTATTGACTTCAGGAGGTGTTCTACTTGACTCTGCACCGTGTACCTTTTTGGATATACATGTCGCCATGGGTGAAAGCTGTATAGAGCTTCATAAGTGAAGCAGAGATATTCTACCACCATGGGACAGTCCTTCTGCCAAGCAGCAGGCTTATTCAGACAAAGAAAAAGTCTCAAGAATCCTTTCTAATGAAATTTTCCACAGAATATAAATATAGACATTTTTGTCAATTCCCTCATTAATAAATCACAAAGAAGAAAACACAATTGCTGTTTACACAGGAGAACAAACCAAATAATCTAACCTTTATTTAGCATTGGTTTCTGCTATGACTTTTTTCATAGTTGACCTTTTCTACTTCAAGATAGATCTTTATAAAGAATAAGCATGGATGGAGGGGGGAGGAAGAAATGAAATTATCTTGCTGAAGTGATAATTAAGCAAGACAAAGGCCGAGAAAATAATATCTTTTCAAAGGTCTGGGCACACTCAGTCGCCTTGGGCAACAGGACAACATAAGTGATGCTCTGCCCCTCCTACAGCCCTTCCTGTCCCTGACATCAGCACGTCACTGTCATTAGAACTGTCATAAAGAAATAGACAGGGCTGATGGGCTGGCTGAGAGGACCTGTGACAGCTGCTTTGTGTGTGTCACTGGGTTTTATCACTCCATTACAGGATAATGATAATGATTAGCCTTGCCTTGCTCTCAGAATGGAAAGAGGTATTTTTGATGAAAGGAACTAAAAACTTGGTTTGGGCATCATGGCAAGATTTCAAGAATCAACAGCATCTGTCAGCACAACTCTGAGTTATTCTAATCTGCATTCCAATAACACCCGGATGGCAAGTGTATGATACAACCCCTGGCCTCAAGGTTTAAAGAAAAGGGTTTAAAGAAAAGGTTTTCATAGGTTTAAAGAAAAAAGGGACACGGTGTAGAAGAGGAAGCCATTTTTATGTGTGTGTTAATGTATAGTACTGACAGAAATACCTGCATATGTGCATGGACATTTTGCTTACAAATGTAGGGCAAGCCTGTTTCTAGCACGGCCTGTCAAGCAGCTCTTGCTTGTGGGGCACGGAGCTGCCTTGTACTCATGCCAGGTTGATTTCCCACTCAGCAGGTGGTGTGAGACAACTCATGCAGGTTCTCTGAATTGTATGACAGGCACCAAGCTCTTCCTGTTACCCGTATGTGAAACCAGGGTATCCTGAGTTAGCTACTCTGATTTGCAAAGACAGTGTTTTGTTCTGGGCTGAAATTAGAAAATGAGTCAAAGTTTCTGGGTTAGTCGCAGGCTTCCTTGTTGGTGCTAAGGATTTAACACAAGAGATTTACACAAGGACCTAATTCACAGATAATATAAATTCCTGTATTTTCTGAGAACTAAAGATTTCAGTCCTCATGCTCATTAATGTAGTGTTTTAAGCTCTCAAACAAATGTGGAATGTTCCAGATCATTATATCTGGTAACCATACATCCTGGTAAGTATTCCCACCATTTCTAGCATTCCTCTCTTCACTTTTCCTCTTAGAAAGAAAGTAGAAATCTGACTGCAAACACACCAACACTTAATTAACTGAAAATATATCAAAACACCAACAAGTATTTTGTGGCTCTTCTTGGGCCAGGGTCTACCAAGTTTATTTAACTCTGAGCATTTCTTGCTCAGGAGACAGTCCAAATATAATTCATTTTTCCTCTGAATTAAGCATAAGGGAAACAGACTCATGTCTTTATTGAAGTGTCCTTTTCTATGTAGATGAAAATGGAAGTTCTCAGCAAGGCAAGCACTTTAAACTGTATCATGGGACCAAGGGGTCTGAAAATTGTTCAAATCACATTCTCAGCTTTCCTCACAGGGTAACATTGTAGGCTACTTTTTCGACAGCAATTATCTCCAACCAGGCTTTAATTTTTCCTAATTTTAGAATTGTATCTCTTATTTCAAATGGACATTCCTTGGACACAACTGACTTTTCTTGTTCTATGAATCTTAAGAAGTCCTCTCTGTTGCACATGCAACAAAGCCATGGATTTTTAATGACTATTTGGAACAAAACAAAGCCAGTAAAAAAATCAGCCAGAAACACAGACGTCTTTCCCTTTAATCAAATGGCCCCCAAATCAGATTGCTCTGTGGTGCAAGAGACCCAGCTGTGCCACTGTCAGATGAAAATGCGATTTGACGTTTGTTCACCTCCCTTGCCACTCAGTAGTTGCTCTGCTCTGCTCCTCATCTGGAGCTCTGTCGTGCTGGGTCAGCTCACACTTCACTGACCACAGGGGTCACGGTCAAGAGGGACTCTGCACCCTGTGGTTCTATCATTTGCTGGCATGCAGGCCACCAGAACCTCAAACTCTTATCTGGACTCATTCTAATCAGGTGTCAGTGTTGACAGAACTGTCTTGATCTTGCTGATCTTGGGACAACGGGTATTGTATCTCAGAATGTGCAAATGGAGTTTTCTTCATTTTGTGTAGTAAGTTATTACTCCAGAAGGACTTTATTCTCTGTCTCCCAGACTCCTACATGTGTTCCAGGGTTGATATGTTATATAAACCCCACACAGAGGCCACAGCCAGAGAAGTCTAAGGTGCCATCTCTTCTGAAAGGTTCATTTCCTAGCAAAGCTGGTCCATACCTTTCCAGCCAAGAGAGAACTGTGGGTGGGCTAAGCCATAAAGCAAGTAACTTGTGAGAAGGAGAATGACTGCAACTTCAGAACACACTAGCAATACAAGATCCTAGAAAGACCTGTCTGTGATCCACATGGTGAGTGTAGGATCTGGCTGCATGCTTCTGGTATCAGTGGAAGCAGAAGCATTCATTCCTCTGTGGGTGTGTAACAAAGTCAAATATAGTTTGGGAGTAATCCAAAGATATCAAGTTAATTGCTCAGTGCTATGTCTGCATGCTGTGCAGAGGAAGGAAATGGCAATTTCATTAAGCTTTTAGTGCAAACAACTCACCTCTTTGTCTTGCTTAGTTCCTACATGTTACTCGAGATTTGTTGCCTTCATATTTCATTCGTATAAACTGAGCTGTCGTTTTGCAAAGGGGACACTGGCTTTGATTAAACAATCAGTAACATTATTTAGTACTTTCTGGTTTTATTCATAACAAGATAAAATATATGTGGTTCTCATAATTGGCCTTTTGGTTTACAAGGCAAAGGTATGAAGTGCAAAAAAATATGGCATTTTATGAGTTCTGGACTGTAGTAGTCTTCAAAAGCTACCAGCAAAAAAAAATAGCACAATATCCTGATCTATAATTATTTGAACAATATAATTTGTGGTAGAAGCACAGAACATTTTGCAGCACAGTGACATTTCAATACCTGCAGATAAATTCCTTTAGGTACGCCTGGAGAAGCATCATTTTCTACAGCCAGACTCTCCCACCGGCAGAGTAGGCAGCTGGTTCTGTCCTATGGAGACATGGAGGAGGAGCCACAGCAGGCAGCAGAGGGACAGCCTGCACATTTGGACAGCCTCCTTGGCTCAACAGCAATGTAAACACCTCCACCCTTTTATGCCCTCTTTGCCATCCTCACTCAAGGAATGCAGCTCTGGTTTCAGTCGCTGCTGCTGCTGCTGCTGCTTGAGTGGAACATTTGTAACCTCGAGATACACAGCACCAGGAGTGACCCAGCTCCTTCTTGTCCATGGTGTTCCTCTACAGCACTGGTACCTTTGCTGTCCCTTCCAGGCTGATTATCCCAGGCTGTCCCTGCCTGCCCAAGCTCTTCTCCCCTCCCCTCTGTGCTGCACACCTGCAGTTGATCCAAGTCTTTGCTGTGTCCATCAGGTGTCCATTCGTGCCTTTGCTTGGTTACTCCTGCCAAACCACGCAAGGGCTTCAAGATCACCTCACCTTTTGAGCAACGCTGACGCTCTGTGTCTGTCATTTACTGCATCTTCTCCTGCAATGGCAGCCCCACTGTATTTGTTTAGAGAGGCAGAGAAAAGCCTGAAGCAAACCTGTGAAAGCTGCCTCAGGGATTCCCAGTGCTGTTACAGTGGGTGGGACCAGGCAAAGCTATCTCCTAGACATTTCAAGAAGCTGCTAAAGGGCCCAATCTGTCACAATTTCATGCACTTACTCTGTCAAGAAGAGCATTAGAAGAGAAAATTGAAATTAGTTTCTAACCTGAGAATATTTTTAGTTCCCATTTTGGCATTCAGAATTGTAACTGCATGGAATGGGCTGCAATTTCCCTCCTCCCTGTACTGATGTGATTTCCTGCTCCTTAAATCTTCAAAACAATTTTTAATGGAAACTGAACATTTTCCATGTATTTGAGCAGTTATCTTCATTCATGGAAATGGGAATCTTTTGAGGCTTTCTATGACCAGTAGAAATTTTTAAATAGAGCATCTTAATAAAATTTGGTTATGCAATTGTGAATTTTGATGAGATGACCTTTGCTAAATACCTTTTTGCTGAAAACTCCTCGATTGCTTACAGAGATGGCTAATATTTCAATGTTCAAACAATGATGAAAAGAGAATAGAAAATTATATGGTTTCTCTTACTACCTCTATTACTTGCTGTTGGAATTCTTTAGTGAAGAGTACATGAAATTTGACTTGGAGAAAAAATGTCTGCATGCTTTATCTATGCTGTTAGCACCATATCAGTGCTGGGGGCTTGGCTAGCTGATTTCAGGACTGGCCTCTTCATTGGCAATTTTCCTTTTACCTAAATACCTTACAAGGCAATTTTGACAAAAAGGCCTAAATAGTTTTGTTTGTTTGTTGGTTTGTTTGTTTTTTAAATTTTTCCTCAAATTGGTTCCTAGGCTGTGGCTCTACAATCCTTGATGCCATAGTTTTATAAATAGGAGCCAGCTAAATGAACTTAAACCAGATTGAGAATTTACATGTAGTTGTGACATTTTAAATCTGGTTTACAAGTGATAGTTCCTTCAAAATTAGACTTAATTAATTGCATTCAAACTAGTTTAAATCTAAACAACCTTATCACCAGACACAATTGTTTAGCCAAATGAGTAAAACTACACCTTAACCAGGCTGTTGGTCCCTGATAGATTTTTCTAGATACCAAACACAGGTAAAGAGAATCTCAAAAAAGCTCATTATGCAAATCATGAGGTACCTGGATGCTTGTTCTGACCCTTTATGGTCTGTCCTGGCACAGCCATGCTGCTGCCCTCTCTCAGCTAGCCCTGTGCCAGTGACACTGAGCTGCAGGACAGCTCCAGGCCAGGGGCACTCTTTAGGCCAGCTTCACTGCACTGCAGCTGAAGAGGAGGCAGGCTCAGGCACAGCCAGAGCACACCTTCTGCAGCCACCAGAACCTTTGTGACCAGCTGGGTGGGGAGGTTTGGACCCCCAGCCCTCTGCACCCCTGCACAGGATGTCTGCAGCCCTGGCTGGCCATTCGCCCTCCTTTGCTGCAGCTGGGGCAGAGCCAGACCCCCACATTTTGAGCAGATGAAATTACAGCTGGTGGGTTCAGGGGCACTGGGGAAGGGAATGAAATGGGTGATTTCATGCGTTGTCTATATTGTATTTCAATTCCTTTAGCCCACAGAATGTGAAAATGTTATGTGATATCCTACATCACTGTGGGCAAATGAAATGGAAACAACAAGGATGTGTCTAATTGTGAGTTCTAAAGGAAAACTGTGGAATGTTTCCAGTCAGATTTAATCTAATCTAGCTTTTTCCTTTTTTTTTTTTCTTTTCCCATAAGATAGCAGTCAATGTTCCTTTTTCATAATTTAAAGGGAAAATAAATCACTGCTGAAATATATAACACTTGCTAGCATTCACCTGCAGGAAGTCCGTAACTCTGGCGCTGACAAGCAATACATTAAAGCATGATGTTGGAGATGAAAATAAGGCAATGGATGCTACATAATCATGGATGCAATCTGCAAAAGGGCCTCCAGTCTTTATGAATGAACACCCTGTTGTTAGCCTCCCATCTCTAGGCATAATAAGGGATACAAAAAAGGACATATTACTTTGTTTTCAACTTTTTTACTTTGTCAAGTATAAGACTTTAACTTTTGCTCCACATCACTGGCCTGGTATGTTTTGGCTTTGCACCAGCCTGTTAAAACAGAAGAAGAAAAAGCTTTCAGTCCTAAAGGTCCACAGGGAAAAGCATCTTAGTTTGATCTCATTTTCCTTTTAACATTAATTGCATGTTTATTTTTTGTAGGCAGAGGGCCAAAAAGTGAAATAACAGCTTCCACCATGAGTATGACTAGGGCCAAGCAGCAGAATTTAAGGCCATTTTGTTCTTAGTGTTTCTGGCACTGAAAATCCCCGACTCTGGCTCAGTCCTTCCATCACCATCTTGGATGTGTTACAGAACAACCCTGTGCATCTCAAAGTGCAGAATGGAACAGGAGTGTAGGTGCCTGCAGAGCTTGAGGTTATCTACACAAACACAACAGTTTGTAAATACTGCAGTGCACCCTCACTGCTCTTCTGCTGTCTCTTCCCCTTAGCTCTTAAGCTGCACCAACCTCACTCTCACTAAGAAATGGCACTGAAGACTTGATACACTTCTTTTTTAATCTGAAAATTACCCTTTGCATGTTCCAGCAAATATAACCGCTCCACTCAAAAAGAGAGCAAGTAATTTTAAAGAGAACATGCAGGGAAGGACATGCAGCAAAAGAAAGCATACATGCAGAACATGCAGGGGAAGGAAGCATATTTTCATTTGGTTAGCTCTCAGTGCAAAAGAGATTTGTTTTCCATCAGTGGCACAATACAAACTGAGCCAAACAATCAGCTCTTCACACTTCAGGAGTCGGGCTTAAGTTCATACCTTGATGTGATCCCAATTAGAGAGAGGAATCCTGATACAGGATAGCCCAGGACAGCACACTGCGAGAGTGGCAGGCTGGAGATGGAAATAAAAATTATCAGTGGATTAAAATTGCTCTGGTTCCTTCTCCCCAGAACTGACCTGAGCATCCCAGAGTCTGTTGTGAATGCTCTGAGGGCCTTGATGAGAACAAGAAGGTGCCTGTCTTTGCCCTGCTGATGCTGGAGATGTCTTTGCTCACAGATCAGCTCACCACAATGTCCAGGCAGGTTTGGAGAGCCCTGTGCCTCAACCTGTGCTTTCAAAACAGGACAGAACTGGACCATTTACAGAAAGCCTGAGTTCACCTTGGTGTGCCACAAGCACAGCTTCTAATGCAAGCAGGAACAAGCTCAGTCAGGGCTGTGTTTTTTCTTCTCAGCATATTTTGGGTATACTGATTACAGCATAAACTCCTTTTGCTGCCATAAGGATTATAATAATTTAATAAGCTGTCATCTACTGAATGATTTCCTTCCTTCTACCAAGACTATCACTCCTAGGTTCAAATTCTTTAGAAAAAAAGCAATTAACCACAAACTTAATTTAGTTAACTAAAATGAGAGGAGTTCTTTTTATTTGTTTGCATTTTTTACTGCAATAGTAGCACACATTTTGCTGGTTTGTTTTTGCAATGACTTAAGGGGAAACAAACAAATTATTTTAAACATGTAATAAATACCTAGAGAAAAATAACAATAATTACACTTTCAATGTCAAATAAGTTTTACCTACCCTACTCTTATCCTGTGTTTCACAATTTTATGGTGTTTCCATTTTTAAAGACTGTTTTTAAAATAAACGTCAGTAAGTGTTCCCCAGAAAATAATGTGTTTGATGGCATTTCTTTTCTTCTGTGCATGAATGGCTTAGGGATTACTGTTGAGTTTTCAGCTATAAATGCAAATGTAAACCTAACCCAGTTTACAGTTTGAATGTGTGCTATTTGCTCCAGCTGTTCTGTGTTTGCAAGGCGGTCTGATTCAATGCCCTCTATCAAATGGCACTGTTTAAATTCTCTGGTAGTCTGGGACAAAACACTGAAAGGTGAAGAAAAGAAAGTGATTTCAAGATAGAAAAATACTGTTTTTCTGGTTAGATATGTAGGGAAATCACTACCTGTTCAAAAATTTCATAGGACTTTTGAGCACCACATTTAGAAAACAGAAAGAAAACAGAACAGAATTTTTGATCCCAGTGAGAAATCTGTCACCTGTGGGACAGTGGATGGGGAGGTTTGGGGGCCCACCTCTACAACTTCTGTGGAGCTACAGGCCTCTGGTTTTTCCTGGCCACTCTACCAGGGAGAAGTACATTTTATTTTCATGCCAGGAGTATGCTTGCTCAGCCAATAGGCTGAGTGCTCATGCTGCTTGCTGTACACAGTCAGGGACTGAAGGCATTCCCTGTGGGAACAGGTATCTCAGCACACTTACATCTTGCAGGCTGAGAAATCCTGGTGGCAGAGTGGCCGGAATGGTGAAAAATCAATCCTGGGCTGGTGAGGCTCAACACAGAAGGCACTTACATGCTGGAGACAGGAATGCAGTGGCAAGCTTTAAAGGAAAATCATGAATTGTGTGATCTTTTGGGGAGGGAAGAGTGCTCTTCCTGGCTCTTCCTATATGACATCCACCCTTGTCAGATGCTCCGTAATGTCACAATATGGCTATGTGGGAGCAGCGCCAAGGCTGGCAGAAGGGTCTAACACACAGAGCATGGATCCTCCTCTGAAGCTGCCCCAGGTTCCCTGAGGTTTTGATTAATGCTCATCCCAAAGGGTTTCATTAGTTTGTTTATCTTTTTGGCTTGGAGCTGCTGATGTTGCCACAGCACTGCACATCTTCAGCTGAACACACCTCCAGCTCCCCTCGTGTACCAGTTGAATTATGTAGCTCTTGGTCACTGTGGTGAATTTGTCTTGGGGCAGAGAGACTGTTTATTTGAAATGCTGCTGCATCTGTGCTCAGTCCACATTAGGGTTGTGCAACCAATAAAAAAATACATGCAAATTGCTCTAAGTGCCAGTTTGGAAGCATAAATGAAATCTGGTTACATGCATTGTCAGATTGATATGCTCTGCTGCAGGAAAGAATAACTTTCATTTTATGGCAGCATTTGCTTATGAATCTACTGGGAGACGATTTCTTTGTTGCGCAGACTTTGCCAGCAGCCTTGTGAAGCTTTGGTGTTCCCAATGTTCTTTGTTTTTCTGATCAAGCTCAGTGACCAGCCAGGACTTGGGAGTGTGGCTTTCTTTTTCCAGCTCTGCACAGGCTACAGAGGCACAACCTCACCCAAGTGCAGCCAGATCAGCTGCAGAAGTGGGTAAATTCTACCTCCTTTCCCTTTCTCTTTGTCTGATGTGACTTTAAACATTTGGATTTAGGAGCAGCCTCCAAAGGTACATCCCTGCTGCACCTTTGCAGTGGAGAGGGGAGGGAAATATCCAGGTTGCCCTGAAGAAGCAGCACAAAGCTGCTCAGCCCAGTCAGTGCCAAGTCCCACAACCTGCCTGGCATCATGTAGCCAGAAGCAGAGTTTCTACAGCTCAGATATTGCCAGAAAAGATCTCATCTAGTTCAGTTATCTTTACATTCTGCAGTGTGCAGCCACTTTTCCTACATTTCTGCAGCCTGGTGACACAAAGGGTTGATGTTTTACAGTGGCTTTGTGATGTGGGGATCAAGCTCCTCCAGGGTACCGTGGTCTTCTTTAATGTAATTGAGGTCACTTTTAAGCAATGTATCAAACTACAGTTTGTCTCATCAATACAGGCAGGAGATGGAGCAGTTTAAAGGCTTTGAAGGCCGAACAAAAAGAGTGTAGAATCAGATACCCCTTTTTGTCAGCTGCTCTAATAGAAGGCAAAAAAATCATTGTCCTCGGCAAGCCCCTTTCCTAGCACTCAGACACATGCCCCAACCTCAAAGTAGCTGAAAATAAAATAAAAAGAGCAACCAAAAAAACCCCTTTTCAGTAACCAGCAAGGTTCCTTCATCAAGCCCTTGCTTCAACAACAGCCAGCATTAAGGCAAGGAAGGCAATGGGATGAAGAGAAGTAAAAATTGTCTGCAGGAAGCCAGCCCATCATCTGAAGGGGTGCTCCCTGCTTCCCTCCCCACACGTTGTTTCTCCTTACAGTATACTGTATGGCTTAGCAGCTCTGCAAATGCGGAGACAAGTGTGCTGGGGAGCAAGGAAATGTTTCCTTATAGCCATGCCAGGCTGTCACTCCTCTGCCTGCCCCCGCTGTTAGGAGCTGCTAGACTCTCTCAGCCATCTGGTGCAGGATTTGAAATTTCCTGCTGCTAACCCTGGCCAGTCCTGGCATTGCTGTGCACTTGCTGTATAGAGATGAGACAGGTTTTGAAGTGTTTCTACAAAGCTGGAAAAGCAGTGGAAAGGCTGGAGGAAAAAGAGTGGGAAGGTGTGAGCTGGAAATAAGACACACTGGTGATGGAGGCCTCAGCACATATTTCCCTTTTGTGGGGGATAAAGGGAAGAGCTTTGCCGTTAGATTTCAGTGGTCATGGGACACAGCCATGGCAGAATAAATTTTAGATAACATGCTCCTCTTTATTCCCTGCTGGGAAATGGAGATGCAGACAGATTTCCAGAGCAGCACAAGGACATGAAGCCTTTTGGATGAGGAAGGGTCTGAGAAGCCATCTGCCTCAGTTTCCTCTGCCAGCTCCTCCCTGTGGGATGCCACTCACATGTGACTATTGGGAAGCTAAAGAAATCCTTATGAGGTGTATTTAGACCAGCATGCCAGCAACTGGGATCAGGACCAAGCTGTGCCTGCATAGTCTGTACGGACAAGAGAGGAAGTCATTGCTGCTCTTGTAGCTCTCCCTGCTGGAATCTGCTCTGACCCCAAGTTACTCAGGTTTGCTAATGCAAAGAGCTGTAAGGCAGCTGTTAGAGCACTTTGTTTATGCACTTTTTTCATTCCACTGGCATTCAGAAACCTGTTACACTAAATGCGTGATTAATTTGGCCATGTTCGAAGATGTAGCTCTTTCCACACACTCAGTGCTAGCAGTGCTAGCAAAAGCAGAGAGCATCCCTTTCCCTGACAGACAGGGGACACCCTGAGCTGTCCCAAATCAGGCTCTGTGATCCCAAAGTGCTAATTCGTCACTGTGCACTTATCCCTTGTGGTCACTGCAATGAGTTTTGAGCTGGTCCTAGAAAGCCCTGAAGATTCCCAGAAATTCATACAACTATTTTTATAGTATTAAAGAAGTGCCAAAACTTCAATAGTGTTTTACCTGGGCAAGAGTCTCACAAGAATGTAGCCTCTGTTTGGGTAGAGTGGGTGTGTTAGGCTATTCTTAGATAACATGAATACCCAAAATAGACACTGCCTTGAGTGAAATATGGACTGGGTTTTCCTCTGAACATTATTACACAGCAGATACAGTTTTCATCCAAGGTGATTTGACTTTTCCCCAGTAAGAACGATAGGATGGTCAAACAGTTATTTAGTTATCAATATCTGAATTTTGAAAATATGTTAGCTCCAGATAAAATGAGAAATATCTCAGAGTATATAGAAAAACCTTCAGTTCTCCAGTTCTAAACAACTCTCTCAAATATGTACTCTAATACTTGCAGTGTGTATGGTGGGTGTAAGAGTATTAGTGCAGGACTTCTAAGAAAAATAACCCATCTTTCCACAGGCCAGCATACAACTGCTTGAAAATAATGAGCTGGAGATATTATTTTCTATTTCCCAGTGAATAGTTGCTGAAATTATTTACAGTCTTCCCACAGTTCCAATTATTTTGCTGTGTGGCCTTACAGGCTCTCTCTATGTGCAAGGCATTTTATTCCTGTGTCTCCACACAGAGAAGAGAATTTATTGACACAAACTGGCACAGCCAAATTGACTTTAGCTACCTGCAGTGATTTTAAGTCATAACAACTGAGGATGCTTCTCACACTACATGCACCACCCAACTGTGTGTCCTGAAATTCAACTAAAGGATGCCCATTAATTTGAATATGCTGCTTTGGTGAGGCTCTAACAAACATACTACCTTGGTCTTGTTCAGGGCAACGTTGCATGGACTTCAAGGTGAATTCACTTTCTGAACAAGGAACAGATAACATCTGCCCCATTAAAGATGCAGCTACACTGCAGCAGGGAAGGTAAATGATGTGGTGACGAAGACGAGAGTGATGGTGATGACCATGGTGGTGGTGTGTTCCCCAGATGTCACTCAATGTCTTTTTCTCACTGCTTAGAGTACCTTCCATTTTGCAGGCTAAATGCTGAACACAGAGGTTTGCACTGCCATATTCTTCAGATTGCCCTTAAGTTTACAGGCTTTGGAGAAGAGGATGAGCTTCAGAGAAGCTGTCAGTGCTCCTGTCATCAGCTGGCAGTCACCAAAGGAACATTATAACCATGGACACAACAAGGAGCAGCTTGGACCATAAACAAACTGTCTAGATACCAACATGTTATTCTCAAAGAAAACCGTTTCTTTGGGTGTCTGCACAGCTTGCTGCTCTTTCGATCTTCAGAGCACTGAAAGCATGATATTTTCACCTAAACATCCACCTGAACCCATCTGGAGAAACAGAAGGCCTTGTGCCCCAAGCAGGGTCTGTTTCCTTCTCCCCCTACATCACACAATGACCACAAGAGTGGCAAATCTTATGCCTTTAGCATTTTTCTCCCAAATCAATGACTGTGATGGGATGAAAAGAACACATGCTTCTGACTGATCAAACCAGGACTGTCATTTTCACCTTTTAAAAGAAGCCTGTCTACTAACAGCCTAACACAGATGAGCAGAAAGACTTGACTGTATTTAAATTAATTAGTACTTTATTTATAATTCAATTCAGGGAAAATGGAACCATATACAACAAGAACTATATACATGAAAGAAAAAGTCTTTATATCACCTAATCCCCAAAATCCACTTGAGTCTGTGCTGAGAAATAGAAGTACTCATCTATAAATGGGATCACATTCTTTGTGAGTGAGTTCTGTCCTGCAAATTGGGCAAATGCTGGCAGTCTCAAGGGCGACAGAGAAGCACTGACTCCAGAAGACAGGGCTACAACAGGATTGGCAAAAACAGTCATTCTCTTTGCTCAGCCTGGAAGTAAGGAAATCACAATGTGTATTAGGAGGAAATAATTTGAGTTTGCTGCTCTATTGGCACCAGGCCAGTAGGACTTGGAGTATCTGAAATCAGTCTGTTACTGTTAGAATAATGAGACCCACACATCTCCCAGTGCCATCTTGGCAAGGGTCTCTCCCTCTACCTTCAGCACCAATGAATAACTTTGGAGCTTCAAAGCAACAGCTGTGCTTCAAGCCAGCGGCACACATCATCCCAAATTAGCTGAGTTGCACAGCTCCCTCTCTGTTCCATTTCCTGTCCCACAAAGCTGAAAGAATGACAACATGTGGATACTCACCTCTGAATTTTCATCTTTCCAAACTGGAGAACTACCAGGACCTGCTGACATGCACTAGAGGGACAGCCTGCACATTTGGACAGCCTCCTTGGCTCAACAGCAATGTAAACACCTCCACCCTTTTATGCCCTCTTTGCCATCCTCACTCAAGGAATGCAGCTCTGGTTTCAGTCGCTGCTGCTGCTGCTGCTGCTTGAGTGGAACATTTGTAACCTCGAGATACACAGCACCAGGAGTGACCCAGCTCCTTCTTGTCCATGGTGTTCCTCTACAGCACTGGTACCTTTGCTGTCCCTTCCAGGCTGATTATCCCAGGCTGTCCCTGCCTGCCCAAGCTCTTCTCCCCTCCCCTCTGTGCTGCACACCTGCAGTTGATCCAAGTCTTTGCTGTGTCCATCAGGTGTCCATTCGTGCCTTTGCTTGGTTACTCCTGCCAAACCACGCAAGGGCTTCAAGATCACCTCACCTTTTGAGCAACGCTGACGCTCTGTGTCTGTCATTTACTGCATCTTCTCCTGCAATGGCAGCCCCACTGTATTTGTTTAGAGAGGCAGAGAAAAGCCTGAAGCAAACCTGTGAAAGCTGCCTCAGGGATTCCCAGTGCTGTTACAGTGGGTGGGACCAGGCAAAGCTATCTCCTAGACATTTCAAGAAGCTGCTAAAGGGCCCAATCTGTCACAATTTCATGCACTTACTCTGTCAAGAAGAGCATTAGAAGAGAAAATTGAAATTAGTTTCTAACCTGAGAATATTTTTAGTTCCCATTTTGGCATTCAGAATTGTAACTGCATGGAATGGGCTGCAATTTCCCTCCTCCCTGTACTGATGTGATTTCTTGCTCCTTAAATCTTCAAAACAATTTTTAATGGAAACAGATAATTTTCCATGTATTTGAGCAGTTATTCATGGAAATAGGAATCTTTTGAGGCTTTCTAAGATTATTCAAAAAATTTAAATATAGCATCTTAATAAAATTTGGTTATGCAATTGTGAATTTTGATGAGAAGAAGACCTTTGCAAAAATATTTTTGTTAAAATTGTTTGAATTATCTACTGAGATTATTAGCATTTCAATGTTCAAACAATGATGAAAAGAGAAAAGAAAATAATATGCCTTCTTTGACTTTGTCTACTGCTTACTATAGGAAATTATTTCCTCAAACAGATTCCTAGGCTATAGTTGCATGATTGTTTATCCTGTAGCTCTTCAAATAGCAACCAGCTAAATGAACTTACACTGGATCGAGAGTTTACATGTGGCTCTGGCATTTTAAAATCTCATTTACAATTGATAGCTCCTTCAAAATTAGACTTCATTCCAGGCAAACTTGTTTAAAATAAAACAGTCACGTAGCCAGACAAAACTGTTTAACCAAATGAACTTTTGCCTTAACTGTACTCCCCTAGGCGCCCACATGGGCCCCTGTACACAAGCAGTGACTAAAGGGTGCATTTAAAGTTATCCTCAGAAAATCTTGAAAGGGAGTCAGTAGATAAACATGTGTTTTGCCTTTTCTTCTGTTCCATGTAATTTCACATTGCTTTTATAATTCACTTAGCTATTGGCATAAAAATAACAACTACAATAGTATGTTGTCCTTTACCCCTTCATCTCATGCCTGGTGTCTAAGGCCAGAGGATCCAAAACCATGAGTGGAATTAATCAAAGTGCAAACTTCGTATCAAAACAGATTCAGGTCTACACAGCAGAGCTGATTCTGGCCCAGGTATTCACCACAGATGTGCTGAATTAATAGATTAGCCAAAACCTACACACTGAAAATCCAAAATCTCTTTCTGCAGAACACCCTAAATTGGAAGAATAAAGAACTTGTCTCTTCCCAAGGAGCATTGCTTCTTAGTCATCACAATTCATTTTTGTATTGTGAGACCTTGGCTACACTAAATCATTTAAATATATATTTTTATTGACTTTGGAAGGGACAGGGATTCATTTGTTGATATTTTCTGTTTGTCAGAATGAAATCCCCAACTGATAGTGCTGGGATGCAAACTCCTGGGATGAAGGGTAAATGGTAAAAGGAGACCACTTATTTGCCCCAGTGACTCTCAGTCCCAGCTTCCATTTCCACACATGGTGGCAGCTTGGACCTTGACCCAGAAATCCTTATTCATGCCCAGTTTGGATTAGTTGCTGCTTTTTTCTTCCAAAAGCTATCAATATATCCAGAATTAGGTTAGCATTTGCTTTCTGTATTTTTTCTGGAGCAATAGTGATTTGTTAATAAATAAATTTATTTATTTATTTATATCAAGATCAAGAAGTATCTAAACTTCAAAAACACCCCCACATCTGACGGTTCCTCTAGAGAACTTCCATTTCCTCAGAGTCCATGGAGATGGTGCTTTTGCAGGTGGGGTTTGGGTCAGCCTGCTCTCACTCTTTGTCTTTTTGTGTGTATGAAAGCTCACGACTTCACAGGCAGCTCAATACCTATAAAGGGCCATTTGTTATTTATGGTGATTAGAAAGTGTCCGTGTTTTCAGACCTATTACGTATGCAGTGATGTAAGACTTCTATTTTAAAGATAGTATTTATTTACCATACCAGAAGGGGCTAATGTCTGGAAAGGTTATATCGGTAAAGTAAACATGGGGCACTACTGAACAAAGTAGAACCTAAATGGCCTGTTTGCATTCAGTATTGAATTTTTAATCTCATTTCCCCATTTTGTTACAAACACTAAGGGGAAAAACCGATACAGAATCTATAGGGAAAAAATCCAGGGCACTGTACACTGCATGTGAGGAAAAAAGTCCCCATGATATCCTTCTGCTTTGTTATCGACAACAACTTTGTTATTGCTCCCTGCCAATAACAGTAAGAGCAGAGAGCTTGCTTTAAGTTCTGGTTTTCCTGTTTGTAGCTAAGTAAGTTTATTAGGGATGAAAAAAAAACAGGTGGAAAGTCGGGCAGGAAAGAAAGAAGGCCTTTATGGTGTGTAGGTTGCACACTATAGAATAAATATTTAACACCCTGGTACCCCATAAAGCCTGTGTTCCCAGGCAGCTCTGCTCTCTTGTTCCCTTATCTGCCAACAGATAAGGGAACATACCCCACCTTCAAGTCCCTTCTTATTACAGTTCTGAAGGTCAGGGTGAATGAGAAGAGCCAAGAAAGGGACAGAGAGGTAGAAGATTCAGATCATTAGCTGATCTGGAAAGGCATGGGAAGTCAGACAATTTCTGAGTCCTCTGTGGACTCAGTGCAAGCTCAGACAGAGTCCTACTTCCTTAGAAGATATATGAAAAGAGAGCTACAAGTCATGCTGACCATGCCACTTCAGATTTCTAAAGCCTTTCCAGATGATCCTACAGGGAGCCCAGGCTGTGTGAACAGACATAGAAACAGCTCCATCTTCCACTCTGACATGGTTTTATTCCTAAATCTTGTGTTTTTGGACACCTGCTGCCACATCAGTCTTAAAAGAAAAAAGAAAGTCTCATGTTGTATTATTGATTTTAGAATCAATAGAAAGTCAGAATTCTGATATGATTTCTGTGATGGTGCAAGGAAGATTAAAATGGCAGTTTGCCATAGAAAGCTCAGGAAAGTGAAGATAGGGTAAAATCCTGAAAGGAAAATTTGTCAAAACCTCTCTGAACAAAGCAAACTTGATTTAATGCACTCAGTTGGCACAACCCTCTTAGCCTCAGTTTTCCAATGAGAGTCCAACAGTGGAACTCACAAACATTTTTATAAACAGTGAAAGCAACACAAAGTAGAGAAGAATAAGGCAAATCTGAACTGACTTCTATTGATTTTGTGATAAAGGCTCCATGGCGACTAGCTTTTAATTACCTTTTCAGAGGAGACACTTATTTAGCTTGTAGCCAGGGTTGGGTTTTTTTGCTCCTTTCTTCTCAGGTACAGTAGACTGTACTTCTAGGATTAGCATAGGACTGAAACTATAAATGTGTAATGGGGCACAGTTTTAATTATTTGTTCATTTTATGATGGTACTGCTAAAGACCAGGCAAGAATGAGACAATACACAAAATATACATGTCCCATCACTACTGCTCTGCTACTGAGCAATATTTTCAGCAGTTTAGTGGAAAGGGACCACTTTCTTTCTAGTCAAAGTTATACCAAAGCAGCACTTACCTGTCCATCTTGTTTTCCTTTGCACCGCTGTTTCTACATATGTTAGTGACTTATCCCTGCCAGGTAAACGGCATGAATGACTTAACCCTGAAGGTATACAGCTTTTCTGATGCCTTCAGGGTGGGGGCAGAGGGGAGACACAGTGCTGTGTCTCTGTGTTTAGCTCCTCTCTGAATAAAAGCAGCGAGTCCCAGCTGTACAATGGCTCTGAGCCGTGCGTGGTGGAAGACAAGCAAGTAGGGGCAAATGAGGCTTGAAAACCATCTGTTCACCCACCAGAGCCTGACATGGGCTGATTCAGTGTTTGCTGCCCTGCCTGGGTGATGTGAGCTGCTCCTTACAGCAATAACAGGTGCAAAGCTTTCTGGTGTAGTGTTGTTTTTAAACCCCTGAGTCCCTTTAGTAATCCAGAGAGGCAGTGAGATGAGTTCTCCAAAGCCATAGGACCAACTTTGTACATGCAGCCTGGGCAATTATGGATGCAAAATGAATCCTGCAAGTGAAGTCACACTGCTCCTCACTTCCCAGAATTACTGGGAATAGTGTACTCAGAGCAGGCTGACACACAACAGCAGGATGACATGGTTAGACTTGGCAAACACATATGCTTTTCTTCGAACATCTCTCTTCTGCTATGAAGGGCTGATGCAGTTCTGCTGGATGCAGAGATCATGGAATCACAGGATTTCCAGGAACACATTCCACTAGACTAGGCTAGACTCAAAGCCCCATCCAACCTGGCCTTGAACACTTCCTTTGATGGAGCCTCCACAACTTCTATGGGCAATCTGTGCCAGTGCCTCAACATCCTCACAGTAATGAATTTCTTCCTAGCATCTAATCTAAATCTCTCCTCTTTTAGTTTAAGACTACTCTGCCTTGTTTTAACACAATATGCCCCCTCTTTTTAAGACCCCTTTAAGTACTGGAAGATCTTCCATTTTTTTAGCTACCTTGAGAAAGAAGGTCAAAGAGAAAGGACATTGGTGACAGCCGTGCACAAGTAGATGAGCATTTAAATTATTCATTTTATACAAAATCTCCTTATACATGATTGAAAACAGGTGGTGCCTGGAATGACAGCTCATAGCTGCTTTCTGATTACTAATACACCATCATTATGTGGTGTAAGGAAAAGAGCTATAGCAGATGGGGCTCTCTAAAGCCAGACAGCAGCAGACCATACAGGAAAATGCCTGACTCTGTTTTAGCTTACAAGCTGTAAGTACAAATGGTAATATGATTTTGACTCAGAGGGAGGCCTTTGTGCAGTAAAACTTGGGAGTCTTCAAACACTGCAACCACTCAAAGTACACAGACATTAGTTAGTCACTCTTCTCCTGCCTACCTTGAATTTCTTTTTTTTTTTTTTTTTTGTATAGCAGCATAACCAGTGCAAAATAAGCAAAGAGAGTAAACTAGAAACAATCAGCATGATGGTCTTGGTTCACACTTCAGCTCACACATCAAGAGTCTCTGTACCTTAACAAGCTGCCACTCACAAGGAAGCCAACTCAATCACAAATTAACAACCTCTGCTTGGTTTTGATTCCAGATCTATTGTGCCTTGAGAAATATTACATCTGAAAATACTCTGAGTTAAGGTCCCACATGTGCTTCAAGTGGGGTGTTCTAGAAATGATCTATAACATTTTGCATATTAAAGAGCAGCAGTAGCCTTGGTGCAGAACACTTTGCTTATTTGTATTGATATACATTCCCAGACCAGCAAAGTGGCCAAGGTGACTTTGGGAGGAAAAGGCTGCTAGAGTACAACCAGTGCAATTGGGGCCCACAACTTTCTGTGCATGTCAAAAGTCGTTTGCATATTCATTATCTTTTGATGAGCGTTGTGTGGTCAAGGGACATGTACTTTCCCCTTTGGTGCATATCTCAGTTTGATCAGCCTTCTGTGAATCTCCTGTGCTCTGTATCAGTGTGGGTATAATTTAGTCCATTTGCTGTACGGAAAGATCCTTCCCCCAGATTACTGTGGTCTTAACTGTAAACAAAATATTTGGGAAGGCAGAGAGCCTGGCCAGGGGAGTTTGCTGGGGGCAAATATATAATGACTAACTGTTTTATTAGGACCAGTCCCTAGAAGTTTTCTAGGAGATAAAAGAAATTGCATGCTCACCAATGTTGAGCAGCAGAGGTACCCGGCAGGGTAACTTATAAAGCCAAGAAATTTTAGCACTGGCATCAGCCCTCAGTTCAGAGGTTACAAAAACACCACAGCTCTTCTGTCTTCACAAGAGGGGTGAAAATTGAAGCAATTCATGATCCACCCTTAAATATGAGACAGAAGCTACAGAGGAAAGAGTAGGGACTCAGCAGGTGAGCTAACCAGTGCAAGGGAATTTGGCATTGGGGAGGTCATGTTATTCGTGTTCTTGGAAGCTGGATGTGCTTGGTCTGACTGCTTTGCTCCAGTAACACAAGGAGCAGCCTGGCTTGCAGCTCTACAGGAACAATTCCATGTCTCTCTCTCAGGTCTACTCTTACAGGACAGCAATGCCACTTAGTGGCTTCATGAAATCTGTTTTCTCAAGAAAAAAATTGCCTGTATTAGAGGGCGAGGTGTTTGATTGAATAGCAGCTTTTTGCTGAGTTCTGAGCAGAGCTGCAGAGTATGGATGAGACAACACCCATATTTTTTGTCTTCATCTTTTCCAGATATTACAAAAGGCATAACCTCCAGTGGGATGTTATATCCCTGCCTGAGTGCCCAGAGCTGGCAGCACAAAGCCCACGTGCCTGGGAGGCTGATGGGGAAGGCAAGACTTTGGGCACAAAAGCCTACCTTGCCTTAAGAAGGAGCTCCATCCTAACAGTGGAATTAGTACAAATAGCCACAGTTCAGCAGGAAAACCCATTCTCATGAAAGGAGAGGAGGCTGTACGGCTCTCACTGTCTGCCAAGCGTGTTCTCTCCCAGATTTGTCAAGGAGCTGTGCCATCTAGAGGAATTTGAAAGGCATTTTCCCTCTCCAAAGAGCTCACGGCTGCCCCGTGCTGGCTGGTGAAGCTGCACAGGGCTGCCACTGAAAGAGCCAGGCAGTGAGACCTGGCCCGGGCCAAAACCTCTCCTGGCAGCCCCTGTGTCTAGTGTTCCTGCCCCAGCACAGCACCAAGCACAGAGGGGATTGGTGTGAGCTGTACTAAATGCCTTTAAAATGTCTTGTTTTAACTGTTTGAACGTGTTTTCTTTACGGGTTCAATTTATATCCAAGTGAGGTTTACAGAAACGAGGACACATCCCTGCCCAAATACCAGGCTGCTGCTGACAGAGACACCTGCTACTAGATGAAACAAGGGCTTCACCTTTTTTTTTTTTTTCTTTGTTTATGTACAGCATCACAAAGGAAACTGCTGTGATATCCAGCTACAGGTGACTGACTACAGGCAGAGATGGGCTTCATGGCTTTTGGTGTGAGACAAATACAGAGCACACTAACATTAATGTTAATTAACCTGAAACAAGCTGTGACCTACAAATAGAGGTACAGAATGTTGCTCTTGACTGAAAATAGTTATTTAGTCTTTAAAAGTGTTGATGCAAAATATTGCCTTCATTCCTTTCCTTCTCAACAACACCTCAGGTTTTATTCACCCCCTGAACTGGCCATCCTCAGCTCTTTCCTGCCCACGTGCATGTCCTGGATCACATTTGTCTCCTCTGACTGGGAGCCATCCAAAGCTGATGAGCTGCCTATAGCTTTCCTTTGCATTACCAGAATAACCCTGTGCTCTCAGTCATGCACAATTCTTTTAGACATCCTAATTCCTTATGTAATTCTGACCATTAGAGACATGAGTCATAAATTAGTAGAAAAAAATATCTGTCCAAATTGCTGTAAGAAAAATAAAGGAATTTCCCGGGTTCTCATGAGTTCAAAATCATCAGATGAAAATTCTACAGCTTTTTTTACTTGTCTTCAGTTTTGATGCCTTCTGCTCTTGATTTTGTCTCCCCCAACCTGTGGGGCAGTGCTGGGTGTCTCCAGCAAAAGGGTCACTTTTTCTGGCAGGAGGTGACTGTTACCAAGTGACTGTCAGAGTAGGGTGTTTGTTGTCAGAACCATCATCCCACACTGTTTGTAGGCTAGCTACAAAAACCCCAAATCCAAACAGATAAAAAGAGAGTGGAAACAAAAAAGCCTATTGTTACAAGAAGTAATTCATTAGCATCACATTCTGTGCTTTTAAATTAGCATGTATGTAGGAGACCCCTTTGTAAACTTTACTCTGCTTTTTTATTCTGCTTTCCAAGCTTTACTTCACTTTCACAGCAATTCTAGAGAGCTTTTCCATGTCTCACGTTAAAAAAGAAGATGATTTTTCACATCCAGAATCAATGTGCTTTCTCCTGATTATCCAGGGGGTGAGGTCAGGGTCTCACAGGCTTACACTTGAGGTGCTGACATCCCCACCTTGCCCATGTGCTTCAGGTGCTGGGCCAAGATCTGTTTCTGATTCTCATTAACTTGCTCAGTAGCTCTTAGAAGTCAGTTACTTCCTTCTGCCTTTTTATCCCTGTCCTGAGCAATAGGGCATGCAGCATGAAGGACAGAAATGAGCTTTCACTGTATTTTCTTTCCTTCTGGGATTTCTGCAATGTGCTCAGAATGAATGGTTTGTTTTGCCCCTTGTCCCTTGTCCTGACAACCTGCCTGGGTCCCCACCTCAGCCTCCTCAGGAGAACAGAAATGATTATTTCAGGGAATAAGTGAAGCACTGCTGAAGCAGAAAGGGTTTCACATTTTAGTCCAATCCTGTAGTATCTGAGACCTGTAGAAAACAGAAAAGCACATTTCAAATTCTAAAGGATTAGATTAAGCAAGTATCCAACCACTATAATTTCAGAACCAAAGGGCAGATGGTTTATACATACACATTCAGCTGAATTCTGACCTGAAAAAGATTATATAGCTCCTCTGGGTGTAGCTATTCCTGCATTCCCCATGCCAAACCCAGTTGTGCTTATTCACTAGAAAATTCTAGAAAAGCAGGTTCAGCCAGTGCCCAGTAAGAAATGACACCACTGTCTTGAAAGTCAAATCAAGCAGACAAGGAAAGTACATATATGCATTTTGATTAAAGATATATTTATCAAAATTACCCTGTGTTCTGTGAAAGATTATGTGTATGTTGCAAACAAGAAATTAAAATGTGGCTGAGTAACTGGGTAAATGTGAAGTATTATAAAGAAAGTAATAATAATAATGATGACAATAATAATCTAAAATAGAATAATAAATGACAACGTGTCAAGGGTCCCTGTCAGGGATAATCTGTGGAAGTTAATGCAATGGAACCACAAGGTAGGAAGGATTTCTGGGCTGATTGGTGAATATAAAAAGGTTAAGGGATATAAATGAGTTCATGCTTTGAGTCACACAGAAATTGTATGGTTTGAATTGTCAGACAGACCTAATTGAGGGACACAGAGATGCTGCCCTACTTAGAGTACAGCTTTGAAAGCTGATCAAAGTCTTGCCAAAAATTACTACATTTTTATTCAGGAAAACCAGGAAAATTCTTGCAAAGTGCTATTAAACCAAGCCCTTTAGCACCTTGCAGGAGTATACAATTGTCCAAAATTGCTCTCAGAAAGGTCTTGCAGGTAAGAAATGAACATGGTAGAGAATCACACAACACAGATGGGGATAAAGGCTGCAGAATGCTGTGTTGTACAAACATGCAAGGCATCACTGACCTTTAGGGCTTTCAGGACAGGCAAGCAGTGGTGGAGAAGTCATTATTCAACACAATGGAAAGGTTTGCCTCTAAAGCCAGGAAGCATGACCAAGCTTCCCAAATCCCTATCTGTCACCTTATCCCCAACCTCTTTTGGATGATGTGAAATAATTTTTACTGCTTTGTGACCTGTCTCATAGAAGAAAATCATAGGAAGGAATTATCACAGCAATAACATGAAAATTAAAGAACTAGACTATCTCTTGAAAGAAATTTGGGCAACTGCACAATGTAAATTGCATGTACTGGCCTGAAACATCTGTTTTGATGCATTGATTTCTGAGAGGATTTTTAGATTGTTATCTCTCTATTTCAGTTGTCTGAGGGTCCTGGTGGACAACAAGCTGTCCATGAGCCAGCAGTGCCGTGGTGTCCAATGCTATCCTGGGATGCATTAGGACGAGCATGGACAGCAGGTCGAGGGGGGTGATCCTGCCCCTCCACTCAGCTCTGGTGAGGTTCAGCTGGAGTGCTGTGTGCATTTCTGGGCTCCTCAGGACAAGAGGCGCATGGAGCTCCTGGAGTCCATGTGGAAGGCAACAAAGATGATTAGGGAGTGGAGCATCTGTCTTACCAGGATAGGGAGGGGATTTTAATCAATACTTGCCAAGAAGTGTCTGAAGGGAGGGTGCCAAGAGGACAAAGCCAGGCTCTGCTCGGTGGTGCCAAGCAATAGGAGAAGAGGCAATGGCAGAAAATGGAACTCAGGAAGTTCCACTTGAGCATGAGGAAGAACTCACTGCAAGTGTGACTGAGCGATGGAACAAGGTGCCCAGGGAGGTTTTTCCCTGGGGGGACAAAAAGCTGTCTGGACACAATCCTGAGCTCTAAGGGGACCCTGCTTGAGCAGGAAGGTTGGACTAGATGACCCCTAGTTGTCCCCTACAACGTTATCCATTCTGTGATTCTAATTAAATAGCTGAAAGCTGGAATCCTTCAGGAAGGCTTGGAATCTTCAAAAGGAGATGTGATTTCCCCCTATTCCAGAGAGAGAAGACAAAAAAAATTGTGGCTTTCTTAGTAACACAAAGTAATCAGCCCATACTCTTAATCAAGCCTATAAATGGCCTCGTGGTGGACCTGTGATTTTTGGAAATTGTCCTCCAAGCCTGACATCGTGTGGTGCTGGATCACAGCCTGCCCTCAAAGCTAATCAGCATGTGTTTTAATGTGAAACAGCTGAGCAGCACTGCTCTTGCTAGTGGCACTTTCCTCCTAACACTGCAGGTGTCACTATAAAATAGAAAATCTGCTTGTAACAGAACCTGTACTGGTGACTTTGCAGGGGGATGTACACAGCTAGAGTTTATGGGAAAATGTTTGTCCTCTGATGCTGGATTAGATGCTATCCTGTTTTCTAACACTGTTGCTTGATTTGGTTCCGGTGATTATCACAGTTCTCACAAGAAGAAAAAAATGTTGCTGTGGTAAAGGCAGATTTCCCCTCTTCTATGATATTACCATTTGTGAGAGAAAAGCAGAGCACCCTTGGTCTGCAAAGCCAAAGTGTTTCTTTGTGCAAACGTAGCAGAGCGGTGAAAGTTCAGCAAAATGTAAAAAAGAAATTTGTTTCTTGGGCATATGATTGTCCGTGGAATTTTGTCTTTCAGAGATGCCAGATTAATTCTTTGCAGAAAGAAGTTCAGATGCTTTAATTTGGATGGGTATACCCAGTCCACCAAGTGATTAGGATGATATAAAGAAGAAATCCACAGCAGGCTCCTGTCTGTTATATGTGAGCAGTATTTTAACTTTGCTATAGCACAGTTCCATAAGACAGAGAGAGCGTGTGCTATCACAAAGGTTCACTGTGCAGATAAATGTATTAAAGAATGTTAATCACTCAGATATTTTAGGTGTGAAGGTCAGATCAGATGCCAAATGAGATTCACCTCTCACTAAGAAAAACTAGGTTTTGCCTGTTGTTTCACTGTTTTAACCATGGTGTGAAAGAAAAAAAAAAAAATACCACCCTGATGCATTCTCTTATTATCCAATTTGCCCACAATTATAAAGATATTTATAAAGGAAAAAATAAAGCACAAAATCATTAATTTTTTTTCTTTTTTCATTAATTGCAAGCATTTATGCCTTTGAAACATCCCTAAGGATATATTTTAGCAATATGAATTTCGATACATTTAAAAAAGTCTTTGACACCTCTTTTAAGAATGATGCAAGAAATTCCAGAGAATGTGACCTTATCAAATAAGGCATAAAAGACTGTTTTAATTGTGTGGATATATTAGAGACATAAACCAGTATGCTAGCATTTATATATTAGTATTCATATATTTGAGTATATTAGGACATATCAGCTCAGACATCCTGGAAGGAGAAAGACCCTAGGAAAGTGACATTAGCACCCCTTTAAATAGCTGTCATCTAGGAAAGCCAGTGGGATGTTTGCCAGCATATCAACATCTCCACACTTTCTGTTTCTCAGGCTGGGCAGTGGTTATTCACAGCCCAACATTAACTCCTGCAACCTGAAATCTGCAGTAAAATCCTGACCCTGGAGTTCTGCCACTGAACAACACAGCACTCAGTACAGACACTCCTCCAGGGGAGTCATTTCCCTTGGCAGATGTGTGTGAGGGTAACAACAGCATGTGTGCAGGATCTGGAAAGAACAAGGCTGTGAACCTGCAGGAAAAGCACCAAAGTGCAGCCAAGTTGTGTTGTGCCAATATTTCAGGAAGCTGTCTGTGTGGGATAAAGGTTCTCACCTCTCCTGGTATTTTGTGTTGATTCTCTTTCTATAACCAGGAACATGGAAAACTGTTGCTGCTGTTTTTCCACACTTCAAAGAAAATGTTTGCTTCAGGCAGATTTTTACCTTTGGCTTGTCCTGGCTAGTATTTTAACAGGTTCTGAGAAAATGAAAAAGATACATCCTGATTTCATTATAATTCCTGTGCAGGGATTCCTTCCACTACTAGTGTGGATACAGCATGCCACTTCAAATATTGTAGACATCTCATATAATCTTCTGCTTCCTTTACTCCTTTACTCCTGCCCTGGACATAAGGATAGATTATTTTAATTTCTTTTTTATTTCTGATGGTTCCTAGATACTACAGCAGAAATTTTTTGGTGACTTCCATTTACATTTAATTATCATTTGCACTTGTCATAAGTAGCACATTCTTATAAGCCTGTGGAATGACAACGTTTTTTAGAGATTGCCTTTAAGTTCAGGGCTGCTATTATTATTATTATTATTATTATTATTATTATTATTATTATTACTCTTATTTAGGTTGATACATGAAGACCAGATGGATATGCATTAGAATAATTTATTAGATTGTCTTTTTTTTTTTTTTTTACTCACAGCCTTAGAAGTCAGTTATAAATTGTATGTATTAGCATGGTGAAGAAATGAATGTAAAACTAAATGTGAAATATGTGTATATATACTACGCAATTCCCTTCAGGTCACAAGCTTCAGAATTAATTATTTTTGCTGTATATTTCACCCTTCCAGTGTCCTGAAATGACAGCCTTGGTTCCTAGCCAGGGTTTTGGAGCAAGCAAATGAATTCCAGGAGTATAAGGTAAGTAGCTCTTTTGTATTCCTAGATTACTTTTGATCCCTACAGTTCAACAAGAATTTACAGACCATGCAATGCATTGCCAGAAAACTTCTAGAGTCAGAGAGTTTATTATCTATTCCCATCTCAGCTCCTGTGAAAAATCTATGGAAGGAAGATTTAAAATCCCAAAGTTGTCCTAGACAGCTCTTCTTATGGGCCCACATTAGAATTATTTATTATGAGGATCATGTGGGTTTGAAAGCAAGAGAAAGAGGAGGAAGAAAATAGGGTGGGTTTTTTTAAGTGATCTTAGGTGACTTAAATATTTTAATTTATTTAAAAGATTTTAATTTATTTAATTTAATTAAGCTTGTGCTTCTCTTTCTGGTAGTCCCAATGGGAACTCACCCATTTGGAAAACCTGTGGCTGTTGAAAATGTCAGTATGTTGCAGCTCCTATTTAATCTAAGACAGCTGAGACTTTGGTACTGTGCTCTGTCATGATCACCTGCAACGCTGCAGAAAGAGGTACAAAACTCAAGAATGTCTTTTTCTTTGCCATTAGCTTTGAGGAAAACCCCTTCCTGGTCTCTGGGAAAACACCTTGGACTGCTTCGTATCCACAGATCAACCCTCTGCATCTTCATGTATTGTGGGATCATCTGATTAAAATCTGATTCCTTTCACTGCTCTTGAGTGGATGCCCCAAACCTGAATTCTCAATGTTCCTTTGCTGGACTGGGTACTTTGTTATCCTTTGTACAACAAAATGCTGATAACTCTGCCCTTGATCCTGCCAAACACTTAAATACATGCTTAACCTTACCTGCACACGTGCTTTGATGCACAGCAGCCAGTGCTCAGCAGTTTTCAGGTCCATTAGCTGGGGGGAATATTTTTGAAATATTCTGTGAGAACTCCACAAACCAGAATTCTTTCAAGATCAATGCAGAGAAAAATATTTCTGTTGTTTTTTTTTCACTTCTTTTATTTCTTGGGCAGGAAGGAAACGGAGTGGAAAGATAGTAAAAGACCTGATGCAGACACAACATTCCTATTCCTTACTGGCATAGCAAACTTAGGACACACATTTGGTTAATACAGTGTCCTGCACTGTGATCTTCTCCTTCTGACTATATCCAGGTTCATCCCATAGCTGTATGACAAGCAGGGAATTGTAAGAATAGCATGAAAGGAGAATTCACACACACAATTTATCTTTTCCATCTTATCTAGGCCAAAAATCTTGGTACCCTTTACAAGAGGATTGGATAATTGTTTTAGCCATGCTGAGAAATGTGACTCTTTGCTCTGATTCTGGATAAGAAAATATGCAAACAAACCTGATATACACATTTATACCATGTACAGTGAAACCTGCAAGAATAAATATTATGGAAGAAAATTATAAAATAGATAATAGAGAAATATTACTCTGACATTCTTTAGGAATGCACTAATTTACTGACTTAGAAAATTTATTTGAATAAGAGACATATTTTTTTCTGTCGACTGTGTGCAGAAATAGAAAATTTTGTCCAGTTTCATTATAGGAGGTAATTACTCTCACACTTACATATATAGGCATGTACTAACAGAATTTGATATTAATCTTTGCCTTTCTTTTCTCCCAGAGTAGAATTATTGACTGTGAGATTTTCCTTTCATGTTGTTTTTTTTTTTTTAATGAAGTAGAGGTTGCCTCAGTAATTTAATTAGAAAAGTACATGTATTTAATTTTCTTGTTTGGTAACCTTGTTCTAAAACAAACAAATGTAAGAAATTTTTTTTCACACCCTTCTAAGGTAGGTAGAGATGAAGTACTGATTTGAAAACCTTAATATTACACACAGTGGCAGACAGCATTTAGTACTACAGTTTCCCTAAATCAATTATAATAATGTGCCTATTATCCAAATAGGAATTTAAAACCCATTTATACTATATTAATAACATTTAATGAAGCACTATATCTACAAAAGCACTTAGAAACTGTAGTACTGCCTAAAAGCCCAGTGTGAGTTGAGAAGTCATTCTACTGCTTGTTGATCCCATGCCTTCCAGAGGTTTGTGAGGTTCCTGCAGGGGCTTTCACCAGTCAAATCCCAGTGCAATTAAGATTCTAAAGTGCAGAGCAGTGAGGTGCTCCACATCCAGATGCATCATTTCCACCTGCATGTATTCAAAAGGTTTCTGTGAAGGCAGTATGATGATCCTGCTGCAACACCTCAGCCTTTCAGCTACTGACTCGACAGTCTGGGGTGCCAGAAGCTCAACTACATTTCCTTCCCTTCTTGAGGCTGTTTCACTCTGCATATTTCCCTATCTCCCCCTGTAGCAGAATTGCCTTAGCTCCTCTTGCTGTTGCATTTTGTATATGGTAGTTGCACAGTCATCAGACAGAGAGACTCACCACGTTCATTACTTCCTCAGGCATTAGGCAGGACATGGGAATTACGTGGTGACCGCAGGTCACAGTGCCAGGAATGAATCATGCATCTTAGCAACTCTGCATCAACAAGGAATCCAGCTGCAGACTGTGTCCTTCTCATCCCATCAGCAGCCAATTGCCTACAGAGCCATTCTTGCTTTCCCCAGCCAATTTAAAACAATAAACCAGTGCTATGCATCATTTTCAGAAATTGCCAAAAATCTTGGAGGCTTAGCACCTGAAGAACTATATTAGACACAACTATTTGCATTTTCGGTAGTTCCCCTTAGAAAGTCTTTGAGTTTTCATCTTGTACTGAACTGGCACAGCTTCACTTAGTTTTCTCACTATTACAAGTTGCTGTTATAAAAAAAAACAAAACCCAACTTATATTTAAAATATTGGTTAGCACACCTCCATAAAAAAACCCAGCAAGATTATTTTTCCTTCAAGTGATTGTTGCCTGTGAAAGTTTGATAATTTTAGCTACAATTAATCTAGTGCAGAGATAGAAGGGCTAAACCATAGTACTTCTTCATGCTTTCTTTCCAGTAAATGAAAGAGAATAGCTATCGACCTTTCTCCAGCAGCAAAAACAAATTGGTATATTCAGCCCACTGTTTATATGGAGGAAAGAACAGAAGTGCTCTATAAAACATGCTCACCAGCAAGTCCATCCATTCTAAGACTGTTGCCAACTTTAAATGCTAAGCTTATCCAAAGGCCCTACAGTGACAGGATTTCTTCACTAACTTTGGTAAAGTTAGTGAAGCTGGACCTAATTATTACACCAGTAAATAATATCCAGTTTCTGGGATGTGGAGTCCTAGTCTGTTCATGGGAGTGGGAGAAAGAGGAAGGATGTGAGCTGTCAGTTGGATGCTGGAGCCTCTCCAGGGCACTGGAGGAAATCCGAGCTGTGGGAGCCAGAGACATGCACCAGACAAAATGCAGGTAGGAAGGGCACCCCTGCAATCTCTTTCAATGGAAAGGACAGTCTGAAGGACAGACTTGGGGTGTAGAGAACATCTCATGGCCTTGTTATAATAATCCTTAATTTATAAGAGGACCCAGGACTTGATAACTTAGTTATAGGGAATAACCTAATTCATGGTTTGTTGTTTAATTCTGCATTTTTATGCTAGATATGGCCATGATTGAAATGACATATGTGGTTTTATGTCCACTAAGCATTCTCACTATTTCACTGGGAGTTTCACTTTGACTTAGCAAGGGGTTTTGATTTCTGTATTTACTGATAGTTTTCCCTGACAAGAGGAAGGCACTAAATGTTGGTGCCATCATACTGCTGCAAAACTAGGGCCAGAGAATAGTTTGTCTTGTGGACACATCCACCAAAAGACTGAGTATTGCATAAATGAATAGCCTAACTGGTTTTCTACACTTAAAAGAGGTCAGTTAGGAAAGAGGATGATTATCATTTAAGGTGTAAGTTAGACACAAGCTTTTGGAAAAAAAAAAATCCCTCTTCCCTTCTCCCCTTAAAATAAAAAAGTGAGGGGATATGGATCAAGCATTTCAAAAGATAATGTTGATTTCTGGTAGAGCTGAAAAATAGGAATTTTATCCATGTCTATATTAACTTAAATGATGAATGCTCTTTGGCAAGATCTATGAAGACAGGACAGGTAGGGCTCATAGAAGAACTCTCACAGCATCTTCCCTTGCTTTGATCTCTAATGAGAGAACTGCTACAGTGTTCCTGAATCTTTACAGAAGAGTTCATGTCAAAATCTCTGTAAAATTTATTGTGCAGAGCCCTGGAGGCCCTTTAAAATGCAGAAAAATCCATGAGATGTAAGGAAAAGGGAATGTAATGCCTTAGGTATACAATTTGTACTTTCTTTTCAGTTCTTATGGTTTTGCTAAAATTAGAATCATAAACCACTTTGTACAATTCCCAAGTCACTGTAGCATTACACTGGGGGAGTGTATACACAATGTATATGCTATATGTTATTAAAAATATATAATCACCCTCTATTATACATACAATCTCTATAGGTATATCT
The DNA here is from genome assembly GCF_017590135.1 of Pyrgilauda ruficollis. Lineage (NCBI taxonomy): Eukaryota > Metazoa > Chordata > Aves > Passeriformes > Passeridae > Pyrgilauda > Pyrgilauda ruficollis. The sequence continues at coordinate 168,512 of NW_024530932.1, read as the reverse complement.
AAAGTAAAAGTATGTATGAAAAAGACATATTCCAAAAAAGGAACAAAAAGAAAATAAATAGGGAAAGAAATCTGTTCATTGTAGGAAAATATGTTCACTTTCAATTTTGAAAGGTTGGCTGATAGTTCATAAGGAAATTTAGACACGTGCTCCTAAATGTGAGATCACTGAAAAATAACCTCTTTGAAGCACCTGCAAAAAAAACCCCAAAATCTACATGACTCAAATAAGAGACATCCTAAATACACATCTAAATTAAGTGTCTCAAAATGGGTCTTTCTGAGTCAGCAGTTTTGTTGCATGTTTATATTTGATAACTACAGCATTTCTCCCTTACTTTTAAAAGCTGTGCAGAGTTCCTGTTTGTAAAACTGAATGAGACACAACCCTTTCCATTTTCTCTACCAGACTTATCAGCTAAAACATGAAATACTACTTTTCAGAGTTCTGTCTGTGGTATCTGATTGAATCCTATGCTTCACCTGAGCAAAAACATACTGGCAAACTGCAATTAATATCTATGTGTGGTCAGCAGTAAACTAAATTTGGCAGGCAGTGAAAGAAATTCATAGCAGTCCTGGAGAGCTGTCAGAAAAAATATGACCCATTTCATAAGGACTAAAAAGCATTTCCCCCCAAACACCTCTCCCTGTAGATCATTGGGAAAAGCTGTGGCAAGCTGCAGTTCTGACTCACAGATAAAAGTGTGAGAACAGGTGCTGTAAAGACTGATATTATCCTTCAGAAGGGTGAATTAGTATTTGATGCTCTCTCTACATAGATCTCAAAATGTTTTTTAAAAAAGCTAGAGAGTAATTTACTGTCATTCTCCAGCGGATTGATAATGGACCCAGGAATAGCTTAAATTCATTTATCTGGGTTAATATTCACATGACAGTAGAGAGAGAAACATAATTTAGAATGTGATATTTTTTTTTCCAGATGGCTAACTCCACATTTGTTGGCAATGATGGAGAGATAATAATGCCAGAACAGAATAAATAGGAATTCAAAGAACTAAGAACCAGTATTTACAGACATCAGCAAGAAAGATAGATTGGTATAAAAAATCCAACTCTTCTGTCCATTGTCACAAGCCATTTTCAGACAGATTTTCATTCCTACTTCTCATTGAGATGCATCTACAGACTGAGTGGCATTTTTTATTATAAAGCAAAATAAAGTGTGTCTGAATTGCCACCTCTGGATTTGTATTCTGTCACTCCGTTTCACAGCTTGAGTTCCTGAGCCAATGGCAGTGGCAATGCACACACATCAGCTTCCTCCAGAGGCTTTGTTTACTGCCATTTGTCTGTTTCCCCACTCCTTTCTCCCTGCTCCCTGGAAAGCTGTGTGAGCTAAATCCTGCTCCCAGCCCTACTTGTGTAACTCTGCAGTTGCCCACTGGAGGGACAATTTAAAATTCGTATGCACTTGTGGCAATCTGCCCACCTTTGCTGGTCCAAGGTTGGTTATGAAAAATGCTGCAACCCCCCAAAGGAACCAGTGACAAGCATCAAGTCCTCATTAGACCCTAGAGGTCTTCATGGATTTCTTCCTTTGCAGATAAAAATCCACATAACTCTACTGCCTTTAAGTTTTTTCTTTCTTTTTCTGTTTCTTTTTTCCCCCAGTGTTTTTCTGGTGCCATGAGTGCTGTGGGCACACCAGGAGGCTCCTTTGAAGACAGAGGACTCAGCTGAAGAGCAGCTTAAGGACATGTAGAGCTTTCTCACTGACACAGGACACTGCACGTGTCCAAACACATAGCATTTTAATCACTGATTATGCCAGCAACGTTCAAGGTTATATTAGGCCTTGTTCAAGTCTTAGAGCAGCTTTTCCACTGCTGAATTTCCACCTCTGCCACAACATCATGATTGGGATCCTCTGTAAGGGCCTAAAATGGGAGATACAGTTTTCAGCTTACCACAGTTCAGGCACTGAGGTCACTGTGTAAGGCAGCAAACTGGGACTTGAGGCACTTCATTTTCCAGTCAGGAAATTCTCTGCCTTGGTACCAAACTTCCCTGGGACTTCAGCTGTATCATGCTGATATCCTCCCAATGTCTTCCCCTCATCTGGGACATCAAATACACCTTGAGATAAAAAAACCATCCAAAGTGCATCGTCTCTGCCACATCTAGCACTGAATCTGGATTTAATGCTAAATCTAAATATGATGCAGTCTTTCCAACTTACTGGCACCGTGTTGTGGCAATATTTTGAACGTAGTAAGGATCTTCTGTGTTTTGTGTGCATATAATTTATTTCCTGCTTCCTGACTCACAGCATGAGGAAATTTAATTACATTACTTCAACATGTAATTTAGCTTTTAAAGCCTCAGCACTGAGGTGTGAGCTTGTAGCTTCTGCCAGTGAACAAAATCAGTCATGGGTCATGCAAGTTCCTCTCCCCAGGGGCACCACATCAGCCACAGCCTGGAATTTCGTGGAGAGCCTGGACACTCATGACAGCTTGCCAGACACAGAGGCTTGGGCAGATGGCTCTGAGATGAAGCAGAAGTCAGGGTCACAGTATTGCTTGGGGTGCATTTAAATTGAATTGTCTATTGGCTTCCTGACAAAGGCTAGTTTTCTCCTTGGGTTACTCAAGCACAAAGAAATATACTCTGCAGGGACCTAGAGGAGTGAAAATCTGAAAGCTAGGATTGCATTAGGAGAAATTGCTGCCTCAAGAGTGTGTCCTCAAGACACTGTCTCAGGAAAGTAATTTAAGGGCTGTAGAAAGCTCTCTCTGTGTGAAGTATCTGCTTATTTGGGCTACTACCAGCCCAGTGTTCTGCACTGGTAATTCTGTGGTGGATGAAACATACCACACTGTCAATTAATATAAATTAATCAACCTTGCACATAGTTTATAACAGCAGCATGTGCAGGAATATACATTTTTCAAATGTAAGTTTTCATGAGAAAGACAGCCTGTCTTGTGTCCATCACTGTGTCAAGTTTTCAGGAAATTGCTGTTATAGCTCCCAGTGTATGTAATTTTATGTAATTGTTATAAAAATGAGACTCAGTGTTACATACACATTTTGCCTCAACACTGAAGAATGCACATAGCTATAAACTGTGTGCCTGGTTTTCTGTTTCTGTGTTGTTTTTTTTTTTTTTCCTGGATTCTGTGACATAAAAACTTTTAATAAATAGGTAAAATTGTAAAAAACTCCAAACATCTACTGCCTGGATAGAAACCCAAACAAACAAACAAAAAACCACAAAAAAAAACCCCAACAAAACAACATAGTTGAAAACAGCCTCAGCTCTAGTAACTGTTAATTAGTAGCATTTCAGCCATTTTGGCTTTGAAAGTAATTTTGAACACAGAAGTCTGCTAACATTCATGCAGTTGTCTCAAAAAATAACAAATAATCAAAAATTGTTCTAAGTAGGTGAAGACAATCAGATCTATTAACAGGACATGGGGTACAATATTAATGGTAACTCTGATAATCTCTGCCATATTCAGTGCCTTAGTGGAATTAAATGCTCTTAGCTTTTCCCTGTTCATGAAGGTCTCACTTCACAAATAATATGTATTTATTTATATCTTTTCATGCTTGGTAGCAGGATTTTCAGGATTTTCCCCATGCTACTAAATATAATATCCTTTGGTAGCATTAAATTCCCTTCCTGGAGCAGATTTCCAGCAGAACATCAAATATAAACTAAAACAGTGCAGGGAAGCCTCTCCAGGCAGGCAAAAGAACATTGCAGCAGCTTGTCCATGTGATCCTCCTCGTTTCTGTAACTGAGGACATTCATCATCTTGACAGCCACGCTTGAGAGAAGATCTATAGTTTCTTTCCCAGCCACATATCTCTGGAGCATGTGGAATCATAGATGATTTGGGTTGGAGAGGACTTTTTAAGGTCATCTAGTTGAATCCTCCTGTTAGATCAGGCTGCTCAGAGACTTGTCCAGCCTGACCTTGAATGTTTCCAGGGATGGGGCATTTACCACCTCTCTGGGCAACCTGTTCCAGTGTTTCACCACCCTCATGGTAAAAAAATTTTCCTTATATCTTAGTCTGAATCTATCCTCTTTTAGTTTAAACCCCCCCCCATTGGGCTTAGGAAGAGGACAGAGGAGCTGAAGCACCATCATGAAGCGTTGTCCTTTTTAAATTGCTGGTGGCACCTCTGGCAGTCAGCAGAAGCAGAATGTTGGGTACGCTGGTTTCTCCACTTGGCACCACACTGTGCTGGCCCCTGGCCAGGTAATAATTAGCATTGACTCCATAACTAGCATTCACAGAAGGCTGATCAACCTCTTTATTTATTAAGAAACCCACTGCCCTTACAGACAGTCACGATACAGGTGGACCCAACTGACCCTCCAATCCAAACACCATTCCTTATATCTTAGTCTGAATCTATCCTCTTTTAGTTTAAAACCATTTAAAGCCAAATTTGTTGTATAGCAACAGGCCCTGTTAAAAGGTCTGCATATATGACAGCACACAGTTTGCTTTCTAGGATATTACTGACATATGGAATTCATGTGCACCTTTAGCCTGGTGCCTGCTCCACTAAAAAACATCTCATATCAACTTTATTCAGGGTATTTCTACAGATGAAGATTTTATAGAAAGAAAGGAAGGGCTCATATGTCCCTATTTGCACAGTGAGTATACCAAAATACAGAACTGGAGATGAAACTTTCACATAATCCCAGAGGGAGGATTTAAGTCATGTTTTCATTAGAAACCCTGAAAAGAATTCATGGACATGCTCAACTGATACAAAAAAACAGTTCAGGTGAGGCTGGCTGTGCTGTGATCAGGATCTTAATTTCCCTTGAAAATGTTTTTCTTGAAACTGAACTTTGTGAAATTGTACTAATTTGCCAAACACTGCCTGAGAGTGAAAGAATTTTTACAATAATCAACATGCCACTTTTCATAAGAACTTAGTTTTAGGTGTTTTATTTAGCAATTTCCTATGGTATAAAGGAATACAGAGTGTTGAAATCGATTTGGTTTCAAGGTAATTTTTCTGTTTAGCATGAAACTTAATTTGGAAATCTGAAAAACCCCAGACAATCAGACTTTGCATTCTCTACCTCACTTCTCCTCAGATGATTTGTGTTATATTTTTCTAGGCTGCTTGCTTTCTTTACATTGATTGGTGAAAATGAGAATTTATAGAAATTGCCCATGTCATGGTTGATAGAAATCACTGTGTATGAGGTGCTTAAAAGCCTTTGAAAAAATCTGACTCCAAGTCTCTATGGTATAATGTGGAGATGCATGTAGATAAGATTAATGAACACAAGTAGGGCAGAGAGAAAAACATAATTAGGCTGTTTCTGATGTTTATCAGGGAGGAAGGAGCCATGAATGAAAAGCAGGCATTTAATCAGGGTGGAGAGACGTGCTCATGGCTGTAGCTCGCTGTGAGCAGACCTCGCCTTGCTCCTTTAGGAAGCTGTTTGTGGGAGCCAGGGCGGAGCAGTGGGAAGGCACAGGGAGAGGAGGCAGGCATGGAGCACACCTCAGCTCCCCAGCTGCTGTGCCAACACTCAGCAGTGGGGCTGGCACAGGGCAAGAAGCGGAAACAGAGGGTTTGATGTACCTCACAGTCCCATGAAAGTTGTGCTTCTCTCTGTGGCCAGAGAGCTGCTGCCACACTGCCACCTAGACTTTGGGTCATGATTTTTTAGGGATTTCTGTTCAAAAACATGTAGGAAGAGGTTAAAAAAATACATAAAAGTTTTCTTCCACTCTGAAAATATCCATCCATCTTATCAGCCTGTCACAGTCCATAACACCCCAAGAAGGGAATGGCAGATTCAGGGTCTTTAAAGAACTCAGTACAGAGCAGAAGAGTGGACTGCAGACTAAATCAGCTGCAAGGGTGGTTCCAGTTAAGTATCTGACCCAGTACACAGAAGCCAAGTTTGATAGCTTTTTTAGTATGACAGTAACTGAGTGTGGGCAGTTTTCCCAGAGGGGTTGTGGAGGCTCCATCATTGGAGATTCTCAGAAGCCATCTGGAAGTGATCCTAGGCAGTCTGCTTAGCAGGAAGGATGGATCAGATGACCTCCATGTGTCCCTTCTAGCCTCAGCCACTCTGTGATTTGTTGTTCAATGAGATTATTACTGTTATTGTTGTGTCCACTTGCTGTTTCTCTGTAGATAGCACAGCAGAAGCTCCTTCTTCCAGCCTCTGGGCTGTCTGCTTACGTCTGAAGCTGCTGCTAAGGCACAGAGAACCTCTGGTTCAGTAAGGCTGTCAAGAAACCGTGACCTCAGAGGCAGCTTACGGCTAATATCATAATACTGCACTTGATCTAACAGCCTCCTCACTCAGGGGGAAGGAGATAGTATTCAATGTATTTTCACTGACTATCTATAGAGGGTGGCCCAGAGATGGAAGCAGGGCTTGGCTGCTTATTCTCATCACCACAAGCTAGAAACAAAATTAGCCTGAGATGGCTCACACAGAAATAATGAAATTGTTATTCACCCTTTAGTGTGAGGCATCTGTTTTAACTACAAAATAATTACAAGCAGTAAACTCAAGCAATTTTACATCCTTTAGTTTGAGTTCTAGGTTTATACCACCTTAACAACAGCTGTAATGAGTTTTGCCTTCTTGGTCATGCTCAATTTGATAGATGGATGGAAAAAAGTCTGAGTGCTGGAAATGCATGTTAACGCCACACAACCACTGTGCATAGGAGCACGTCCTGGTGGTGCCAAATGTAGGTGTGTGCTGACTCACAGCATCTGGGCAGTTCTTGTGCTGCTAACAGATGCCTCATCTTAGCAAGAGAGCAGAGGATGCACCGAGCATCACCCTGGCAGTGTTTCATAATCAAGATTGCCCTGAGATGTGAGGAAGCGCTGAGCAGTTTAGGCCATCTCACACTGGTAGGTGGAGGTGGACACTGAGGCTGAAAACCAGCCCAATTCCCCAAGTCCTTTCCCTTTCCCCATTTTCATGAACTTCAAATTGCCATTTAAATGTTTAACTCTTCATCCCCTCAGATGTACCTAGAACAGCTTCAGGAACTGCTACAGCAAATGCAGCCTTAAACACACAGGCAATAAACATCTGAAAAATGCATACAAGCATCACTGCACAGCTCTAGATTCACAACAAATCACAGAGTCCCCTCACAGAGACCTGCAAGGCTGAGCCTCATCTGGACAGGGCAGGGGCAAGTGCATCCTTTCCAGGAAAGTACATTAGACCAGTAGTGAGGAGGGCAGCAGGAAGATGGATACATTGCACTTTCCCAGCTTTCTGTGGTGTTAGGCACTGAGAGAGGGATGGCAAAAAGATGTCACTGTTCAGATAATGCACTTTCAAAAGGCTGTACCAAATACTTACACTTTCTCTGATGAAGTACCAAATACTTATGCTTTTTTTATTCTTCCCAGATACAGCTTGATTCTTTGAAGACAGTATGGCTCAATTCAGTCCAGGTGTAATTACAGTAGCTTCTGTTGCAATCTCCTCGTAACCCGGCTAAAATTGTTATTTTGTTCCATATTTTCTTTTTCCTAACCAGCCACAACTCCATTGTCCTGGCTTTTAACACTTGTAGAAAACCAGCAATTGCTGCCTGAAGTGCTTTTGTTGTCCATTTGCAAGGGATGACCTTCGTTTTCTCCCAGCACACGTCTCCAGATGAAAATGAAATATTTCACAGTTGAGAGGCTTTCAATACACAAGCAAAGGCAGAGTGAAAAAACTTAGCACTGCTATTAAAGCTGCTCTCTGTAAACAATTACGTGTCTTAATAGGGATTAATATAAGAAATAAGCATTGAAAGAAAGTGAAATCACTGCAAAGCCTGTCTTGCAGCTATAATTTCTTTCTGCAAATAGATCTGTGATGCTACTGACTAAGCCAGGCACTCTTCATCGAGCAGGTAATCAAGAGTGAGTGCAGAAACAAACTACACTGGTATCCATGGGAAGAAAACCTGCTTGTTTATTTCTTGTTAATTATGAAGACTGCAAATACATGCTGACATACAGAAAGCATATGGTGTAAGGAGTTTGGTGGCTTTTTAGCAATACAAAGTTTACATGAGACTTCAACTAAAGGACAAACTAGTGTGTGCAGAACACTAGAACAAATAAGAATAAGCTAGGTAGTAACTTTTATTTGGTGAATTTTAACGCACAGTCAGTTCATCAGGAGCCACAGCAATAAAGAACTAACTACTCAGAGATGCACCAGCATAATCAGCTAGATTAAATGCAGCCTTTTGAACCACTAATAAGATTACATTTCAGTGAGCTAATCAATGCAATATTATGATTGCATGGAGTTAAAATAAATTTTTAGAATAGAAATCAGGCCAGTCATTTAGATGGAATTAACAGTCCACCTTTCCGTGTTTTTACATTTCTTAGAATTTGACTCAGTGCTAATAGCTTTATTGAATCCTTTCTTTGTTATGTTCTGTCTATTTGCCATTCACTGGAACCATCTTGTTCAGCCAAGAGAAGTGATTAGTGAAAATCTCATGCTTTGTTGTAATGTGTGGAAAAGGGACAACACCTGGGGAGATGCTTGTCTCATTTTGCCAAGGGACACCAATCACACAAAGATTCTAATAAGTGAGCAGCAAAGACAAAGACTTCTTTAAATGCTGAGTGTGGACCCTGCAATCTTGCCTAACTCCATGTTCTGGTGACAGTGCTGGCCTGCTCTGTTCCAGAGTCACCTGTGTCTCACCTGTCTCAACACAGAGTTTGTTCACATTCCTCTGCTTCTCCATGGAGCTCAAGAAGTAGCTCTGAGCTTAAGAGATTGCTCTGGACTCAGCCAGCACGTCTCACTGAGCTGTGTGGCTTCCCTGAAGAGCATGCATGGGGCCAGTCGTGGCACTGCCACCAGAGAAGTCACACATGCCACCTGCTCTGGGAGCATCTCTGTGTGCTGAGCACCTGGAATACACAAACACATGTGCTCCATGTCACGCAGCAACAAAAGCTTAGCAATAATTGTTAGGTATTGTGATAGCAGGTCATTGGAACAAGCATAAAGGCCCACACACATCATCCCAAAACTTGCTCCTTTTTCCTTTTTACCTCCCCAGCCAGGCTGTCTTCTGACTGCCCACTGCCTTATGTCCTTTGAGCAGTTTATCTGCCTTTTTTTTTCTTTTTTTGTTATATCTTATCTCCCTCAGTTTAAATAGTGGGTTTTTTTTTCTGGTGGTAGAAATCAAACACTGTGCTCTAAGTGTCAGTAGATGAAAACTGTTCTACTTTCTCATCTGTAAAAAACCACATGTATCTTACTTCAATCTGCCATATACCACTGCTCAAGGCTTTTATTTTTCTCTGTCAAGTTTCAGAATTCTGTGCATTCTGAGGGCAGATGATAGGATGCAATGTTTATGCCATTTTTTTTTTTTTTAGTGTTTCTCCTTTAAAAAAGCCATTAATTTGCTTTTTGATGCTCATGGTATTTATGGCATCATTATTCAGTGTTCATTTAAAATAAAAAATTAAATCTTTGACACCTTGAGCCAGAGCTCTGGAATACAGAATATCCTATTCCCCTCTTTAACTTGTAGAATCTTTTTTACCCAGTTCAATGCTCAACTATTTATTTCAATAGGTCAGAGAAGCCTCTGCTGCAATCTTCATTGAAAACTGATGTCAACTGTGCTGAATTTAATCCATCTCTTTACACCACTGTCTCCTTTTTTTTTTTTCTCTATGAGATTCTTCCAATTTCCTTTGCATGGCTAATATCTGCCTGAGCAGCAGCAACTTTTACTTTATCATTATTCTATAATCTCCTAATATCCTTTTTAATATCCCCCTAGTGTAAGATTTATTATTCTTTTTTACTAAAATAAATAGCAATCAGAATATTATTATTATTAACTTTTATACATTTATAAATATTATAAAGAGAATAAGCTGACAAATGCAATTGAAATCAAAGGTAAATGCCAGATTACTGTGACATTCTTACTGTCATCAGCCTCGTTTTCTCCAAATGACCAATTTCCTTCAACCAAGAGTTCAGGCTATGAATCCTCTCCCCATATAGGGATGGTCAGGAATTTTGTATTGTTCCTCAAAGCAGAAAGGCTGGAATGGCTTTCTTTGCCCTCCTTGACGTGTATCTAAGTATATGTTAAACAAAAGCAGTTACTGGGTTTTGTGGTAAATCACAGAAGCTCAATAGGCACTGTGAGCAAAATTCACACTTTTCCATCCACACCCAGCAAGCAGCTTCATGGTGGAATAAAACTCTGTCTGCAAAAGGCATATTCAGATCATTTTGTTGTTCTCTTGTGAACTCTTTGTAATAACTGCAGAGGAAAATAGCACATTTACAGAAAATAATGGTATTACATTGATGCTGTCAAAAGAGCTAGAAAAGATCTGACAAAGGTTGAATAAGCCACTGAAATGCAATTTTTCTTTTATGTTACCTGTTCAAAATGCAAATTGCACTTGGTTAGTTTTACATTCGTGACACACCTTCTGCCTGGAAATGTAATTTGCTTAAGAGGTAGTTAACTTCTGTGCAAAAACCAGAAATTTAAGTCTCTGAGTGAAATGGATCTATTTACATGACATATTTACTTCCCAATATGCACTTATTTTTTATTTTGCATTTGTGCAAGCATTTTAGGTAGCTCTCATGTCTGTTCAAAAACTATTTAAAGACTCCTCTTATTTCTTTTTAATGTATTTTTCCCCAGACATTTATTTGAAGATTAGAAGGACCTCTATAACCTTTATTACTTAATCAATATACATTAAAAAAAAAAAAAGAAAAAAAAAGAAAATGAAAAAGAAAATGCCCAAGTTTTCCTGCATTTTCTTCTGGTTTTCAAGCAATGACAAAGCCCCCAGGCAACTCCTTTCTGTTGATCCAAGTACAACGCATGATGAGAGGTCACAGTTTGAGTACAGGACCATATCAACAATTTTGCAAGCAAGATATGCAGAAAACCAACAAGAGTCTGAGCCCATACCCCAGTCTGTCTGCTTTTAATTTGAGCCATACAGAGTTTTGCCACTTATCACTGTCAGACCTGGCAGCCCAAACGCACAAGTTCATGCACGTACACCAAGTTACATCTTCAAAATCTCGAGGGACCTGCTGTGGAGTAGTCTGGCCATAGCACAAACATGAAGAGGGCAACAAGCACTGGTACTAAACCAACTTGCTATTTTGTTTCCTGCTTCTGAACAATGGAAAGCAATCAAGAAAGCACTTCTGGTTTTCTATGGATGAAAAATGAATCCGGTATCACATCAGAAAGACATCATCAGCTTCAGTAGGGTCTGCTATCACAAGTTTGTCATCAGCACATCTGGCTGGCAGGTGAGTACAGGAATGATGAAGCAGAGGACAATAGTCTTCTACAAAGAAACAGCAACTATTTCTAGTTATATCTTTTTTTGTTTGTTTGTTTCACTGCAGTCTTCTGAGCAAGTACTTGGAAATTTGCTTTTCTCAAAATGGCGCAGAAGAAGCAGATCACTCCTTCAAAGGTGAAAAGAAACAGTTCTTCACAATTCTGCATCTACCAATTTTATGAAGAATTATTTATATGCCAAAAAATTTCTTTTTTCTTTTTCCTTTTATTTTTTTTTAGACAGGTCACAAAGAAATCAGGTTAGAAGGTTTAGCCAAGTTTATCAGCTGCACATTGCCTCATACTACTCTGTCCAGACATTTTTGTTTCTCTTCTGTTCTTACTTCCTTTGAAAGATCCCCTTCCACTCCTCTCTCACTGCATAGAAAGTTTCTTTCTCAGTGTTTTCACTGTATTTTTGCTTGAAGTTTTACATGCCTGCAAGCAGCCTATGGCCAAAAAAATTTGAAAGAGCATAGCTTATCTAGCTAGCAAAATGAAACCTAGAAGAGGTTTGCAGAAAATTGCAGAATGGTAGTTGCTACAAATGGAAAACGCTGTTAAAACTACTGGACTGTACTGGCAAATCAAACAGGCACCAACCAGTTATAAATTAATTTCACTTGAATGTTTTGAGGGTTCAGTGCTGGGTCTGAGCTTCCAGAATAGTCTTCCAACAGAACATGAGGATAATTCACCAGAGTGGCATTAAAACAGTGTTTATTACCACTACAGTAAAAGTTCATCCTGGAGAGTTGCAACACCAAATGATTGGAGGTCCTCTCCAGATCTATTAGCTCACATTACCAGTTGTCCAGTTCCTTTTCATGTGCTGAGATTTCCTTTGATTCTACATGAAACTTAATGCATTCAAACAGAAAAAACAAATAAAAGCCTCCACACTTGCATTTCTCTGTGCAGCCTTAGACTGGCCACAGCCACCAGCCACCTCAGTCACAAAGTGGAACTGCTGGCAGCTCTCCAGTGTAGCCACACTTTGTTTTCCCTAGGTCTGCTTTCCAAAAAATAAAGTGAATGAACTGCACTAAAATGCAGCAAACAGTAAGACAGGTTTTGAAATGCTGTTGTTGTTACCTCACAAATTCCTGTCTTTTTTTGTCAGGCTCAAAACATCTGTGAGTCAGTTGCTTACAGAAGGCAATTAGCTCTTGATTAACACTTACACCTAATTTTATATAATTTCACATTTTCTAGTTTTCCCAGCTTAGCCTGCTCTGGTTCTTTCTGTACTGAATGAACAGCTTTGTCTTACCCTGTGCTCTCCTCAAGGGAAGCGTTCTGGTTCTGTTCTGCAGCCTGGTTCTCAGACACATCCTGCTGCACTGTTCTGCACCACGGTGACTCTTGCTAGGGCTGTATTTCTCCACGTACACAGACAAACAAAAGCTCCTTTTCTCACCTATTTCCAAACAACTTCAAATTAAGGGAAGAACACCCAAAAACGATCAAGTAGGGGCTTGACTGAACAGGCATGAGGCAGTTGGTGTGGTACTTGATGGTGACTGACCTAGCATGAAACAGGTATGAGTCCAGAGCTATGCACGTCTCATCTGATGGATGTTTCTTTTTTGTTCTGCATCCATCAGCCCAGCACTCTTCTGGCCTCTTAGATGTCACACCTGTGTGTGAAGTAGGAAGCTCTTGGAAACTCCCCATCTATGAAAATACACCCTACCTCAAACAAAAGAAGGAGTGAGTTTCTCTCTTCAGCATTAACCACTTTATCTGGCAGCAGTCAAATATGTATTTAATTTTTCATTAAATTTCTATTACCTTTGGAAATCTGTAAAGCTCCTGAACAGGTTGTTTTGAAGACAACATATATTTTGGTTGATAGCTGGAACATGCTGGAAGAATCAAGTGTCAAATCCAGCTGTGAAACATAAACTTAGTTTGAATTTTTGCTTTTTACTGAGAACATATGTTTGGGGAGATGCCCTGAGGCCAAATCACGCCTTATCTTTAGATTTGCATGCTTTAATATATTCAGACAATTAAACCATAAACTCTCACGGTAACAGGGAAATCATCACTATTGGACTAGAATATTAAATATCAGCCTTGGTTAGTTGGTAGCTGAGAATACAGCTCAAGCTTAGTCTTATGTGGGTACACTTACTTCTGCCTAATGTCTCACTGTATTTGTGTGTGCTTTATTTTCCATTGGCCACTCTTAAAGAGGTGGATGATGATAAATTGTGTAACTCTGTCACTTTTGATCATACTTTACCCGTCATAAATGTAGCTAATGAATGCTGACCTCATAAGTCCTCTCCCTATTCACTGGCTCAAGGTAAACAGCCTTTTCCTTTCACACTTTTTGTCAAAGCCTTTCTGACATGCTTCACACACAAAGTATTTTGCTGCCTTTCTTTTTTTGCTGCAAAGTTAGAATGACCTTGATTTTTTTTTCCCTGCTAAGATTACACTCCTTGCAGGTACTGCTTCCCTTTGAGTGGTTTGCTCTGACTTCTGAAGTGATTTTACAAGGTCTTCTTTATCTCTTCATCCCAGACTAATTCATTATAAATGTCTACAGCCTGTCTTGGACCTTGTCAGTGCTTGTACTGCAGTGCCTTTCCCAGCTGCTGCTGATGCTTCCATTGCAGTTTGCTCTGTGTCAGGCAGCTGTTTCACACCCTCCACACCCCTGGCAATCTTTCTGCAGTGATCTGCTGAGTATTGCTGACCACCAGGTTAGACTGGCTCCAGTTAATGTCAGCCATTTCTTGCTTGGCTCATTGCTGATACTTATTACAAGATAACAGGAATTATCATCAGCAGAAACCTTTGGTCTGGTCACAATGTCATACAGTAAGACCTTCCTAGCACTATGTTCTTCCTTCCATACTGGTAATCTCTCAGGTTGGACAGATGAGTGGTGAGCACCCTTTAAAAGTGACACTTTAAAGAGCTGTCTCTAAACATGTACTTCTATAGTCTAGCAAGAAAAATTACCTGCTTAGCTAAAGGAAGATATAAGCTTTTATCCTATCAGTACATGTGAATTTTTTTTTTGGTGGTGGATAGACATCAACCCATTCATATTTACAGTACCTCTGTGTTAATGACACAGTTAATGCCACAGCTTTCCTGCAAATATTTCACAGAGTCCTTGACATCAATGTCTATGTGTCAGTTCCTTCTCTTCAATGAGGAAATGTCCATGTAACCCTGTCCTAAACATTTACAGCAAGAGAAAGGAGTCAGGATTTCATGGCCTTGAGAGGCAGCGGCTAAAAGCAAATTATGGTGTGTACAAACCTGCTCTCATGTCAATGGGACTGGCAGGTAAAGCCAAACCTCCAAGGAACCTGTTTCTCTGTGTGCTAAACTGACGAAGACTTTAACACAATCAACAGCGATGGCATGTCACCCAGTCTGATTGTTTTCTCCCCAGATTTACTCAAGGTTACTTCCCAAAGTAAGGATCTAGACAGGGGAAACACTGCAAATTTTAGATTCCTTAACAGCACTGACAACCTGACTTGTGTTTTCCAAAGGAGAGGGAATCAAGCTGGGCTGTGCAGTGACTCAAAACCATTTTCAGATGAGTAGCCTTTGGCTGTACTTCAGATGACACATGCAGCCTACTGAAGCAAGCACAGCCACCAAAAGAGTCAATCCTGCCCTTCTCCCCAGTTGTTTGTTTCCTCACTGCTTCCTTGTGCTAACACAAGCTTTTCTGTGAATATTCTGCAGTACTGAGAAGTCTGAAAAATAAATCTTTTCCTTGGTTTTGGCAAGGTTATTTTTCAGCTCCAGGAGTCTCACCTGTCACCTGACTGTGCAAATATTTGTTCTAGCCCAAAGATAAGGCAGGTTTGAGGCCACAGAAACTACAGCCTTCCTAGCTGTAGTAATCTGCACAGACTTGTTAAAGCCAGATAATCCACGAGCTGTCCTTTGTCAGCAATGCTGTTTCTCCAGGTGAGGGTTGCAGGCCCTGATCCAAGACCTGAGGCACACCATGACACAGCCATGCAAAACTGTACCTTTGGTCTTTCCAAAAGAAAACTACCATGAGTAAGTGATCTGTGTCTGTGAACAGCTCACATTACAGTTTCTCTACACATTAAAATGAGATTTTCTAATATATGTGTATTTTCACAGAGTAGCCCTAATTACTTTTTGTGCAGACTGGTGTTTCTGTTCTTGAAACTTTACCTGGTAGGAACCCCTTTTAGGAGAAAACAGAAAAAAAGAAAAACAAAAGGAACTTTGTAGTCTCATTCCTGTACAGCTATTTCATTCTGCTTTTGTTATGTCTTTTCCATTCCTTGGTGTTCCAGCAGTAAGAGAGCAAAACCCAATTACACCTGAAGTAAAGCTGTGAAATGAAAACAACCGAGAAAGCAAAAGAGAGAACAGCAAGTGGTCTAGGAGAGCACATCTGGCTCTGCCCAGGGAACACAAGTACCCTGCCTCTTTGTTAGGCTCAAGATGACTGGGCAATTGAGCAGCCAAAACTGCCTGAAAATGACAGACTGTGGGTACTGTTAAGAGCAGAAAGTGCCCTTCTGTGTGCAACCACTTTATCTTGTCCTGGAGGAGGTGGGATGTCTGTGTGCATGGATGCTTCAGTCACAGCTCCAGTGCCAGAGAAAGCAAGGAATGGACAGGATACTGACTACAGGGGGACCCTAACAGGTGCTTCAGACTGGATGATGCCTACATTTTAGGGACAGAATTGCATTCTGTATTAATACAAATAAAAGATAGTACCCATCAGTACAACGTGTCTAATGAATTTAACTGCAGCTACTTGGATCCTTACAAGCTTAAGCTGAAATTAGAGGAGGCAATATTGTTTTGTTGAGTCTAGTGCTCAGCTGTTTAAACAATCTAACTTGCTGAATAAACTACATGCAGGAGTTTTTGGGGTTTTTTGTTTTGTTTTTTAAACTTGTTTGTAAATATTTTTTCCTCAACTACTAAACCTGTGTAATGTTTGGAGACAGATCTTGAGCAAAGTGCCCTAGTGCAAGACGAGCTATGATGTGCTGGTGACCTTCACCCAGCTCCCTGGAGCCCCCCTGAGTGTGTGATCATCCATTCATTTAGCAGATTCACTCTTCATCATGGACAGGGTTCATCCCACTCACCTTTAATCATGAAGGTATCTTACAGAAGCCATTCCTCTTGTCTTCTTCTGTATGAAGGAAAAAAAAGTCTCCAATTAGGTATAAAAACCAGAATTGTAAACTGAAACAGAGGAGAGTGTAGTTGCAAATACTTAAAGCCCTTTTAATTCAGCAGAGGTTGTTTTGTAGTTATTCATCTTTGAAATTTAATGCTCTGATTACTTTAAGACTTGCAAGTTATGGAATGAAAAATAATTTGGCTTTTTGTTACTTTTATATATTGAGTTCATTAACTGCCATTAAAATAATGAAGGACTTACAGAACTAAGAAGTACATG
Organism: Pyrgilauda ruficollis; assembly: GCF_017590135.1. NCBI lineage: Eukaryota > Metazoa > Chordata > Aves > Passeriformes > Passeridae > Pyrgilauda > Pyrgilauda ruficollis. Next base: position 151,692 of record NW_024530932.1, on the reverse strand, counting down.
AACAAATTACAGTGCTATGTTGACTTCTTGAAAAACCATGGCTCTTTCCTCACTGCTCCCTCTATGATTATTTTCATTTATATAACCAGATTTTTGACCACCAATATTGCTTGTTTGTGCCTCTAGGCAATGAACGGATGCACCTCTCTTTCAAGCAATAACATTCTTTACATTCTTACTTTCTTAGTTCATTTGAGTCTAGAATTAATCTCTTCCAAGAGTATCTATCTTTTGTTTAGCTCTGCACAATACAACTGCCTTCTGCTGTAGTCTTGTGTTTATACAAGTAGTCCAAATGGGTTTCCTTTGTTCTCATTTCCCAAAGGGTGAATGAAACATTATTGACCACTATTCTAAGCTTGTGCTGCAGTGGGCACTGAACGTTGCACTGACAGGTGTTTACAGAACCTTCAGCCAGATTAAAAGAGAGAAGATTTGCTAATTTTGCACTTCCAGGAAACCCAGCTAAACATCTGTAGTCATAGCTAACTTTACCGTATGTGAAGTTTTCTGGGGCTCAGACCAAATTTTTTAAATTATTATTTACTTAACATAATAAATATAAGTATTAAACTAATATTAAAAATAAAAACATTACTATATTTTGTTAATAAGTCTTATCACGCTGATTTTCTAATTAGTGTAATTAATATGCTCAAATTGAAGTGCAATCAACACCAGGAGCATTCATACTGCTCTTTATGTAAACAAAATCAATTATCAATATATAAATACATTTTATACCTACAGTTGGTCTTCCAACAGGTAGTAACTTTAGCCCAAAAAGAGTTTTCCCTTCATGCTCAAAGATTAGATACTTTTGGCAAAAATAACCATTCAGCTACTGTATTTAAGGCTTCAGGTGTCTTTTCTATTTATCCACAATCTCAGGAGTGTTTTCTGGTTCTAGTGATTCCTTTAGACATCCCAAAGCTTAAACTATTTCTTTATTTTAATATGCTAAAGCACTGGACTGCCTTTTTATTGTTTGCTTGTTTGTCTTTTTCTGAACAAAGCAAAAATATCCTGAGTCTTTTTGGTAGTAGGAATGAGCCACCTACCCCTGTCATCTTGCAGTCAGATTGTTCCAAATCACTCGGGCTCTGTCTTTCTCTGCTGGCACAGTGTGCCATCATCTGTGATGCATGAGCAGAATGACATAATTTTTGTTAATTTCACTTAATTTCTTACACCATTTATGCCTTTTTATACAAAGGAAAAGATCCTGTAGGTGAAAAGAAGGTATTTTTTCCAACATTAAGCAATGCTGCACCAAGTGCATATATATATATATTTTTTTTTTTTTTTTTTCATATCACCAGCTCCACCTTTTCCCTACATTATAAGGGGAAAACTAGCTTTGGTGACACAGAATGAATGTGGAGAAGACCATCTTCAAAGCCGACAGGGGAAAAGGATCCTTGAACTGGGAGGGCAGAACAGCAAACACAGCACCAATTTTGAGCCCAAACCCATCACGCCCCTCGGCCACAGCTAATACCTGTAATACCCCTTGGAAAGTTATCCGGGCATGTTAGCAGCATTTCCCGACGGCCGGGCTTGGAGAGGGACTGGCGGCTGGCAGAGCGGGGACACGGAGGGGAAGGTGCCCTGGCAGAGCCCAGGGTGGCAAGGAGGGCTCCGAGGGCTCCTCTCCCCGCCAGGCACCAGGTGGCGATGCACGGCCAGCGAAACCCTGCGCTGCCGGCAGCTTCCCCGGGAGATGCTCCGGCCTGGAGAGCATCCCTGGGTCGGCACCGCCCTCCCCGAGCACCTCTGACGGTGTCAGGGACGGGGCAATGTCGGCTGGCTCCTTCCTTGGCTCTCCCTCTCCCCACTGCTCGTTAGGTGGATCTCTACTTACCTCTGTGAGAGCTGGCAGATCCTCTTCAGAAAGGCACAAGATTTATTGCTGACATTTGTCTCTCGTTTTATTTTCCCATCTATTTCGAAAATATAACCAGATAAAATGGTTACTAAATACAGCAATTTTTCCTGCACTCACCCTGTCTGAATATTTGCATTAAGTATGTACAGCTTCCTCATGAGGGGAAGAGGAGGGGCAGGCACTGATCGCTGCTCTGTGGTGACAGTGACAGAGCCCAAGGGAATGGTCTGAAGCTGTGTCAGAAGAGGTTTAGGCTGGATATTACAAAAAGGTTCTTCACCCTGAGGCAAAGAACCTGGGCACTGGAACAGGCTCCCCAGGGAAGTGGTCACAGCAGCAGCCTGACAGAGTTCAAGAAGTCTTTGGACTCCCAGGCACAGGGTGTGATTCCTGGGACACTCCTGTGCAGGGCCAGGAGTTGGGCTTGATGATCCTTGTGGGTCTCTTCCAACTGAGCTTGTTCTATGACTCTATGTAGTCCTTTGGGCCAGCTGAGATGTGGCAGTAAGAACACTCATGCCTAAGAATTCCTTTGGCTGATTGTTCCATTGTTCCATCTGGCAGTGACTTGCAACAACCAGAGGTCTCCAGTACTCTCAGATAAGCTGCTTAGATTGTATTGGATACTCCTCCCCCAGAAGGAGACTTTCTGTCTGTGTTCTCAAAGGCTCAATAACCTCACATCATATTCCCTGAGTTTGGAAGACCTTTGAGCAATAAGCACCTTTGAGAAAAAGATGTATGAATTAGAAAATGTTAATGCAGATTCCACCTCTATCTACAATTGAGGACACAATTAATTTTCTATAGTCCACCACTAAGACTTCTGTAGCTGTGTTATTACTTGTGCCAAACCTTTCCATCTCTTACAGCCCAACAACTATTTGCAATTCAGTTGGAACACTCAGAGCTGTTTCTTGAGAGGGAAGTGAGAAGAAATTTTCATAATATTTAAAAGAAAGAATTTTCTAAGTTAAATAAATGGACCTTTTTTCCTTGCATTCTCTAAGGCAGCATGGCTCTGCAGTACTTTCATAACCATAAGCTGTCTTCAAAGACATGTGATAGGTGAAATTTCAGAGTTACAAGATTAAATATTTTTGTTAGCCATTTCAGTTTTGCTGGATATAGCTCTGTGCATTTTTTTGTGAAAAATTCACAAAAATAGGCACAATTTCTAAAACTGCCCTGAAAAGATTTCATATTGAGCACAGCTCTGCAAAAATGTTACCTACCATTAATAAACAGTTGATTGAAAGGGCACCTACAACTTTCACTGACCTCTCCTGGCCTCTCACACCCTGTAAGAAACACCTTCTACCAGCAAGAAGGATAGAAATGAGAAGGGATGAACTGCTCAAACAAAGAAAGTCAGAGAGAATTTCAGGGCACTCAGACATGACAACAATAAAAAGGTGGGTAGGTTTATTTTGGCAGGAAGGAGCTGTGACTAATCACACACAAAGAAAGCCTCTATAGAGTGGGAGTTTGAGGTGCAGGTGGGGAAAGAAAAGGACAACACCAGGCAAGAGAATATTAACATGACAGAATTTATATTTTCAGTGTCTGTCTGGGTTTCCCTTCACGATGCCTCAGTCTGTGTCAGTAGTATTCATTGAATCCAGAAGTCACCAGGATGGCAAACTTGTACCTACCTTGAAATTCTAGAGTTCAAAGAAGAACAAGCAGATGCTGGGAGCTTAGATTAGACTGAAGGGGGGGGAGGGGGGGGGAGGGAAACAAGCTCATTTTCTGTTTTATTTTTAAAAACAAACCTACTAACAGCTCTACTTAAAATCAAGCCTAAACTCTTCTCTAGGTAAACATCAAAGTAACTAATCCAGGAGCATGCATGAACTCCTCCTGAAGCCTGTCCATGCCAGCATCTGGGACACCAGCAGGCACATCCAGCTCCTAGGCACTGTAAATGCTATGATGGAGCATGAAAACACAGACCACTGCAACATTTTACCTCCTCAAGTTGTGACTCCCTGTGTAGGTCTTTAAATTATTTCGTTTTTGACTTAGAAGTAGAAATTTGCTTGCCAAATATACTATAGTCTTATATGCTCTGCAGATGATGAAAATTCCCAAGTTTATTTTACCTTAAAGAAATTAGTTTCATGCACCTAAACAAAAACAAGAGTCACCCCCAAAAGTTCAAACCTGTCTGTCAATGGTTGGTTTGTTTTGTATTTTTTTTTAATGTGCCATTGAAGAAGCTGTCACTCTTCTAAGGACAACTGGGCTTAAAACCAAGCTATATATTGGCCTGGTGATATTGTGATATCAAAGTGGCTGGCTTGGTACATAAACACCTAAAGGCAATTTGTCCCTAGATCACCTGTGTAGACCACTAGGGAGACACCTCCAGAGCCTGGAAATCCCAGAAGAGGTGAAGAGAGCTTATTCTGTGAGCCTCATCTGCATCTGATGAACACCCATATCACAACCCATTCTTGGTGCAACCTGAGCAACAACCCCAGATTTTCAGCATTCCCATGACTGAAATGTAACAAAAATGGCCAGAGCAGGCCTGAGTGGAAGGGGGGGAAAAATCTCAATTGTTAAATTGTTAAACAACTACTGGGAATTAGCTGAATACTGCATTTTTAAAAACCATCCAAACCTGACCTTCTAAGAACTCTCTGGAGGGATTTCAGCTCAAAGAAGCAGCTTGAAAAGATAATAAGTAAAAGTGTCTCAGGAGAGAGAAGAAAATATTTAGCCTTTTCAGAACAATGCGAAATCATCAACCAGGTAACCATGGCAAAGATAAAACTGGATCCTGTGTGCTGAACATCACAGAAGGACACAACACTGAAATGTGGGACTGTGTATAAAGAACAGAAAAGGAGGGGACACCCAACCCCTGTAGATTATTAATTAGTTTCTTGGCAATGTCTGCTCTGCATTGATAGCTTAGAAGCATGATCCCAGCTCAGTTGGGAAAGCATGCACAGGTGAGACCATGCAGAGAAGCCAGGACTAGGTGTTCAAGTCCATAGATTATATCAGGCTCGTCAAATTTTCTACTGGAAGACTGTTTCTTCATTGGTACCTAGAATCAAAATTAAAACTACCAGAAGATGACGAGAACAAATATATCATGAGCCATGAAATAAAAAAATATGTGATAGATGTTCCTGCAGGTCAAATCAATCTGAAGCAGAATGTCTTACGAACATTCTACTCTGAAAAGTAAAATTACATATTCAATCATCATCATCTGAAGAATGAGAATATGCAGCAGTTTTACATCGTGGAGTCAGTAAAATTCTTATCCTTAAGACAATGATTTTCCCTTGAAAATTCCACAACTATATGAATAGGTCACAAATTAGTCAGAGTTCAGTCCTATGGCATTTGCAGGACTTTTCTTGACATCAACAGAGATCAGTAGTGTTGTATCTCTGAGTCTTACTGTGTAGCGTAAATGCAACTTAGCTCTATATCCAAATTTTTAACACACACATACAAAAAGATAAGTTCAGAGACACATGAATGTATCCTGAGGCTTACAGACATATTCCTCAGCTGTGGAAAAAAAGTAAAAGAAAAAAGAAACTAAGACTGCAGTTTTCACACCTTTCTAATTTTCAACAGAAAATTTGAATGGGGATCACCCATCCCTGCTGGGAAATTTATAAGAAAGAATCTGTTTAATTGTGGGGCTGTGACACTCCATACTGAATGCATCTAAATTAAAGTAGGAAAGCCTGTAAGTTATAGTCCAAGCCAACTGTTAGTAAAATCAGTGTATTGTCCTTATTGTAACTCAGTAATGAGTTGTTGGAAAGATTTCTCTAAGCTGTACAGAATGGCCTGGAAAAGATCCAGTCACTTTACACATCTGACAATGTCACCAGGAGGAGAGGAATTAGATGTACAATGCTATTGTAAGAAAATGTTCACAATTTCCAATGGTTTTTTACTCTCACAATATAGAGAGGTGAATAAATTGCAGTGACAATACAGGGACTGTGAGTAGTAACATTTACCTCAGGAATATTTTTGACAGAGACCTGCAGCCTAACTACTGGAAGGAAAACCCAAATTAAACCATTCCTCAGAATTACCCTTTAAATCAAAGTCAAGCCTGCCAGGCATGAGTTGGAAGGATTCAGAGTCAATACTGCTGCGTCATGTTTGGAGGTAATTGGTTTGTTTTATAAATCTCTCTGCAAATAAAAAGCTATGCCTGATATGTCTAAGACTGTGTAAACATTCCCCATTTGTGGCATCCAAATTCTGTTTCAAGCTAAATAATTTAAAATACTGTCTGCAGAAACCTTACAACAAGTAATGTAGAATACAAGTCTGACATTTCACTTTAGTCCAGTTACTCTGAGATTTTGATTTCTTGAACACCCTTCTGGGTCCCTGGGTACCTAGTTAATGAATTCAAGGTTCAGAACCTGACCACACTCTGCTCCTGCCTGTAGAGTAAAAACATCCTGAAAGAGGGCTCCTAAAAATGCCAGTGTTCCCATTAGAGAGCTGGGATGGAGGAGCTGGAAGTTCTGTGCTGCCCTGAAGCAATTTGCACAGCAGGGATGCCCATGGGACAAACACACCAGGGACTCCCTTCCTGCTTCACAGACCTCATGGCCAGCAACAGGAATATTACGGAGCAGCTCAGAGTAAAAAATTTGCTCAGCTCTGGAGCAGCTGCTGAGTAGAAGATTTTGCTTCAAACCTATTGTGTTCAGGTGCTTCTAAAATAAAGTTTTCTTTGATTTCTGGTTCACAGATTTCTGCTTGAAATAGAAGAAATTAAATTAAAATAATCAAATAATGTCTCATAAACAGTAGCTCCTGGCTGTTAAGTGATCTCCATGTTGTACTGTTCTCTAGAATAAAACTTTATTTGAAGACAACTCCCATTGCTTTTCTGCTGGTAGATAAAGCAATAACAAGGACACTGAGTATACCTGTACTACAGCTTGCTTTAGTTCCAAAATAGCAAGAAGTAACTGCAGCCTTAACACCCACACAAGAGAGAACCATACACAATTTTGCCAAAATCAGTCAGCACAAGAATCTTTAAAACAACATCTGAAGAGGGAGTAGAAAGAACTCCAGCTCTGATCCATCACCATCAAATAATACATTAATTTAAAAAAACATTGCCTGCAGTAATCTTTAGGAAAGCAAAGGAGGAAGCAGAGAATGAATTTAATCAATGGGTTTTCCCTTAGAAAAGGCTGGTTTGGTAAATGTCTACAGGGATCACCAGCAGGCATGCTGCTGCTTTGCTTGCTTTTTCTGAATGCTATCCTAGCCCTGAAGAATTTCAGCTTCCTGCTCAGTTGCAGCAAGTTGCAGTGAAAACTGGCACCATGGGCACAAAGGTGACTGGGGAATTGTGTTTCTTCCTGTGTTTCCCAAGCAGCAGCTGCAAACCTGCTGGTGGACATCCCCTCTGAGTTACAGCTCAGATAAATATTATTTTGGTGTTTAAAGCACAAGTTCTGAAAATGAGGTCAAGCAGGCATCTGGAGCTGAGTTTTTCCCTCTCCCACCATCCCTGGCACCTACTTTTTTTTTTTTTTTTTTTTTTTTTCCTCTCTGAGCAGCTTAGTGGAGCCCCTATTTTTTTTTTTTTTTCTTTTTTTTTCCTCTCTGGGCAGCTTAGTATGCTAAAAGTCATCCTGTAACAGCAGAAGTAGAGTGGAAATACTTCACCCAAGACTGGCAAAGTAGAAAAGTAGACCTTGTTTCAGAGAGCAAAAGAGGTGGTGTGATTTTCATTTGCTGTCCTTTTGGATACTTTCCAGCAGTTCTGCAAAACTACTCTCACCAGCAGGTAGAATTTGGCCAGTGGCAAGATGACAGCAGCAGTGCCTCAAAAGAACTGGAAAAAACCCTGCTCCCAGGGGTATGCTCAGTGTTTTCCAGAGGTATTTAAGATATAAGATATCAGTAGTGCTGTTAAGCAAAGGCTAGCTTTGGTCAGTTCAGGGTGTAGAACAGTATTTCAGCAGGAAATACTCCAGAGGTCCTGGGAAGTTGGACTGCAGCCACTTAAACAATTTCTAGGATAGTGTCAGTCAGGGGAGACAGCAGAGACAATGCAATTATGCACTGAGCCTAAGGAAAGGTCAAGACAGGGGTGCCTCTGAAACCACAAAACCAACTTAAAAACAAAGCCAGTGCAGAATGACAGCTCTTCTACTGCATCTACTTGATACCTCTGCCCCATCTCCTCTTTAATTGAAAGCTGAAAGTGTGAGAAAGAATCCCTGGAAACCCAGACCTTGAAGTCTCAACATTTAGGCTGACTGAACAGGTGGGGAGAGTGGGTCTGGGAAATTACCTTTGTAATGAGATGGCTGAGACTGCCCCAATACACAGTGTGGTGCTCAATCCCTCCTTTCCAGATGGGAATTCCTGCAGCCTAAGAAAGGGTAGCACACTCCTCCTGCTGCCAGCAAGAGAAGAGGCTCCCCACTGCTTGTACTCAAAACAGCCTCCCTGATGAGCACCTGAGTGCCTGACCTCAGTCTGCTCTCTAGAGAATGTTTTAACAGCACAGTGCTCTCAAACAAACACAATTACAAGTGACTAGAGAAGGTCTGTAGCCATGATATTTTATGAAAAATCCTTTGCTAGGATTTTTCTCCTATTCTAGCTGAGAAGCCTCAGAAAAGAAATGTAAACAATAACTCTCTGCTGCTGTGGAATGCAACAGGTGCATCTGTGATTGGTGCATGTTGGTTGTTTCTAATTAATGGTCAATCACAGTCAGCTGGCTTGGACTCTCTGAGAGCCACGAGTCTTCGTCATCATTCCATTCTTCTTTCTAGCCTTCTGATGAATCCTTTTCTCTCTATTCTTTTAGTATAGTTTTAGTATATCTTTTTAACATAATATGTATCATAATATAATAAATCAGCCTTCTGAAACATGGAGTCAAGATTCTCATCTCCTCACACAAAGCACCAACCATAAAGGTCAGTGGTGAACAGCACCAGTAACTGCACAGAGACACTGGAGCCAGTGAAAGCTGCTGAGATGTAACACCCTTGAAGCCAGGAGGTGCCTGGACCCCTAAGCAAGAAGTTGATTGCAGCAGGAACATCACCCAGTGCCTCTGGTGATGATTCCCTCCGTATTTGGAGGCAATTTTGAGATGTTATTTTAAGTAGTGATACAACAAAGGACTAAATGAAATATTCATCTCCAATTGCTTTAGAAAATTAGCTCCATAGGCATCTTTGGCATTATTTATTAGATCATTAGAACTCTAGTAAACATTTGTTAAATTATACAAATTGGAGGTAAGGAGAGAAGTTGCAAATGCATGTTTTCTCAGCCTTGCCTCCCTGTTGGCATGTCTATGGACTATGATTCATCAATACTGTTTTGGGGTTGGATTTACTTTTAAGCCCAGAAGCACACTTACATTAAATGAACAACTTTGCAATGCATTTGCTCCAGATTCTCCAAGAAAAATTAAACTTGGCAGTTCAAGTTACCCTGGTTGTCGGAGAGCCTACAAAATGTTTTTCTCCAAAGCCTTTGCACAGCTAAGAGTGGTCTTTGGGTTTCTTTATTTCATTACAGAAGGCAGAGATGGACTGGTAACATCACTCTCATAACAAAATGCTTCCAAAAAAGAGTTAATATAATTTAAAGAAAATGAAGCCAAGAAGACATTGCTTTCATTGTTAATCCCTAAGCAGGAGCTAAAAGGCTGGAATAAACAGAAGGACATAAATATTCTGTCTATGTTTCAGCTTGCTTGCTAAATGTTTACTTACCAACATTGTGGGATGCAAAAGGGGTTTTAGGGTGGGGTAGTTTTTCTCCCATTTCATTATTCCTATTATTAGTTTAATTGAACATTTGGCTGTAATATAATTGTATTAATCTTAGTTAAGACATTTGCAATTTGTCATACTTTGATGTAACTTAATTGGTTAAATTCACTAGATAACATGTGTACCTTAGGCTGAAGATGGAAAAGAAGGGAAAAAGAGAGAACACTGGGCTCGCTGCAACGGGTGAAATGAAAAATCACCAGATGCATAATTCCTAGGGAAAATTAAAGAACGTTAATATTACACTTCTTGTGAAGGAAGGCAAATACTGCACAAAAAGAAAAGGATGAGTTTGAGAATGAAAGCTCTTGGTTGGGAAAAAAAGATAAGAAATCCAGTTTTCAATAGAATGAATAACACCGTAAACTGTAGCAGGCTTGTCACTATGAAAAAAGCAGTGAGTTTAATTAAAAATGCTGCTTTTTCATGTAAGAACATGCAGTCTGGGCTGTGTCAACATGCTGCCTGCCTAATCTGAGTATAAAAAGAGCTGGTAGCAGTGAGATAAAGTGCAAGCCAAGGCAATGGTTTGGTTGTTTGAAATTTTTTCTCCTTTTTTTTTCTTTTTTTTTTATTGTCACTCTACCTCGTGGATTTTTTAAAATTCTCAGGCATTAAGCAGCCTCACCCTCTTTCTCAGATCCATATTAAATTGGATCATTCACTTCAGAACTGTAACATGCCAGAAGATGGATCTGGATTGCAAAGGGAGCAAAGACATCCCTCTTGAATATTGAGATATGTTGGACCCAAGAAGTTTTGGAGTGCTCTTGGCCCAAAGACCTATAAACTTTTTTCAATTTATTGCAATCTGAGTATTCGAATAATAAAAAGGAGGGTTGTGGAGGGGGTATGAAAACTCAGTAAGGCTCTTACATGCAGCAGATACATTGAATACACTCAATGTTTTCTTGATCTGCAGAGGAAGTAAATGTCTATGTCATATCCAAGACTCTCACTAACCTTTAAAACCATTTGGAGAAAAACAGAACATGACCCGAAGGATTCTGCAAATACTGGAATGGACTCTGATGAGTTTTGGCTCAGAGTAAGAGGATTCTCACTGTACAGAGTATATCCAAACATGGAATCAGTCAGACTAGGGGAAAAAAAGAAACAAAGGAGGATTAATTCCAGAACTTAAAACACACACCTCCAGCATATTCTGACAAATCTTCTCCAAGAAATTTGGGAATTATCCAGATTCCCAAGAAGCCTGAAGAGTATCAAAGTCAGTCAAGCTCTATCCATTAAGCACCTTTTTAATTTTGCTAGGTGGTACATTTGCATGCCAAAGATGCTACAAACAGTTTTCAAGTTAAAGTTACTGTTTACTGAAAGAAAGATTTCAATTGTTTGCAAATTATAGCATCCATGTTCTGAAAATTTCAGAGTATCATTTCAGTACTATGATCTAGTTTATTTTCTGCATGTATTCCTTGTTAGGAATAAAAAAAACTAAAGGGAAAAATTGTATTAATACAAGCACAAGAGACTTCAATTCTCAAATGCAATTACAGCAAATCAAAGCTGAAGACCTGGAGCAGAACAAATTAAATGGTGTAAGTACTAATACTTTTTCACCTTTTATACAAAAGAAAAAAAAAAGAAAAAGAGAAGAGTTGAGGGAAGAAATTTTGAAACCCCTGCTCAGTCTCCAATGAGCCACAATCAGGAACAGCCCAATGTCATCAGAGCCCAGAGACTTCCAGTGGCAGCAGAATCAATAGGCAGTGTAAAGCCATGTATATATTAATGTTAAATGTTCTTAAATCTAAAAATAGAATAGCAATCTTTCTGGTGACTAGAAGACAGAAAACTGCTAAAATGCATATAATTTTCATTTGCAAAAATATCCTTAATTTAAAACAAACAGAACCCTTTTTCTTTTCCCCCTGCAAATTAAGGCAGCTATTGCTGACCCTACAGTGTCCCTGATTTTTTTTCCCCTGCCTATACTTTATTTCTGGCAACTTCTGCTGAAGAACTACTGAAGAAAACAATATGGGTATACAAAAAAAAAAAAAAAAAACCAACCAAAAAAAACCAAAAAAAACCCCCAAAAAAACCAAACAAATGAAAATCAAGTGTCCAGCTGACAGAGTTTAATTTCCTTTCGGCTCCTAAACTGAATGCAGTGAACTTTCTCCAGCAGACGTAGTTTTAAACAAATAAACAAACATACATCTATTGTTTGACTATCCACAAGAGTATTCATTTTTATCCGTTTTCAGGGGAAGCAAGAAATCATCTGATGTCTTTAAGATTCATGTGAATAGTGTAAAAACTTGTACCTGGGGATACCACACAGGACAGAAACTGGAAAAAATATTTTACACATTAATTCCGGCATGCAAATTTAGTGAATTTTCCCATCCAAAAATTCAAAAAGAAAAAGGAAGATGACATAGGGAAATTAAGTTGACATCAGTCCCAAGCAACATCATGGGGAAATTAATACAAGACTCAACTGATAGCCAGTGAAGGATGTAAATAATGCCATCAACACAGTTTTATGGAAAATATCCTGAGGTTTGTTTAATGGAGAAAACCACAGGTATGTAATGTAGTGTAGTATAGTATTCACAGATCTTGCTGAAGTGCTCAGTTAATCTTTGCAGTGTGTTCTGATAAAAACTGGCTCAAATAAATGGATTTGATGAATTGACAGACTGACAGACACAAATTTATTGAACAAGCATAATTGAAATCACATTGTTTCTAGAGATTTTTTTTTTTCATTGAAGTAAATTAGATCTGATACAGCTCAATAGTTTTCATAAGTGATCCAGAAGTATTTTTCAAAACTTGGATGATCAGATTTTCAGATGACAAAGATGTGTAGAATGAAAATATTAAGACAGACAAGCAGTCATAGAAAATAACAGAGACAATCTGAGAGGGATGAAATTTTCATTTTAACAGGTTTCAGTGCAAAGCACTGTATTTAAATGCACAGAGTACAAAACAAGCTTAGAAGATGACAACATCCACCCTGGAGCAACAACTCAAGGAGGACTCTGCCACAATATTCAGAAATCCCACCCTGAAGTCTCTGTGTCACGGTATGACAGAAAAACAGGTCCTGCAGCAGACTTCAAGGGCCTGAACACCTTAGTATGTACTGCTCCAGTGCTTCATAAACACAGAACAAAAGGCAGCATCCCTTATCCCCAGAAATTAAATAGCACAGATGCAAGAGGTGCAAATTTACTGACAAGCAGAAACAAGCACTCACAGATCCCCATAGCATTCACGTGGATCTGCTGCAGAGGCCAATTAAAACAGCAAACCAGGTAACAAATCAAACATCACATGGGGAAAAGGGCAAGCATGACAGTCTGAACCCTGCTGCATTTCTCAAGGCGAACCAGAAAAGAGAAACTGTGCAGACACGAAGGTCCCTGAAACAAAGCCCAGAGCTGGACCCAGCTGAGGCTGTGTGATTCTTAATGGCATTAAGAATCCTGGCTTTTGGGAAGGTCTGGGATCATGTGCATAAGCAGCAACAGCCAGCTGGACAAGAATCGACTCTGGCAGCAACAGCAGCAGGTTTCACAGAAGGAAATGATGAATGCTGAGAGGAGGTTCATGGATTTAATGCACTTATATTAACCTGCACTGCACTTTTTTTTCTCTCTGCACCGCCAACCCCCTGACTAATCCCTCCTTGGCAAGGTTGCCCTGTGTTGCTCTCCAGTGGAAGGTGCAGGAGCTAACTCTGATCCTGACTAAACATCATCTTAGCGAAAGTACAAGAGTCTTCAAGGTCAGCTCTCAACCACTGGCTCTAGTCCTGGCCCTGGCAATAAGTCAGAGCAATCTAGGTTTGTTCTAACCTGTGACAACCAATTAGGACCACCAAGGGACCACTGACCAGCAGAGATCTGACACTTCCCCATCCCTCTCTTACTAATCCTCCTAACATGCCTTTTCCCTGGAGTCCTACACTAGTAAGGGTATGCTGGCAGTGCTCCAAAGGCCACCTTGATGAACACACAGGACAAGCAGAGGGACCAGGCATGAACACAATTTGCTATTTCAGGATTCCTACCTGAAGGGTGGAAGGCAGCAATGGCCCCCTTCCACAGACAAACTTGACTGTGAAGATTCGCCTACAGCACAGGAAAAGATTGGGAAAGCTGCTGTCTCTGGAACACCTAGCAGGGTTTTGATTACACAAACTCAATTTTTGATCAACAGCTCTTCGCTAATGCAACAATTCTTCCTGTCATGCCATGCATACCAATGGGAGCCCATAGCCTCTATATATAAGGTGGAGAACAGAAAAAAAAATACTCTTGCCACCTTTTTTTTACTGAAAAAGCCACCAAAAAATAAGAGGCCAGCAAAATATTTACGTTGGAAAGCAAGAATATTTGCAAATTCTCGTTTAATATCTATACTCTTCTGTTTCACAAATACCCAAGTTGTTACCTACTTCAGGCACACAGAATACATTTTGTGGACAGCAGAAGAAAGCTGCTGTATTGTAAATAGGGTGCCACAAAACACCTCCCAAACACCCAGCTCCAGCCTGCATTGGTCAGTGAAGTCAGCAGGTTTGTCTGGAATAATGTTTGAAGGTGCCTTAAGCAATCTCCCCCCGTTGGTGACAGCCACTGAAGGGAGGCACAATGCTGTCCCCACGCTCATTTCCTGGCCCAGACACAGAAGTGCAAAGATGCCGTGTCCTCCTGGAGAGCTGAACCCTGAGCTCTCTGCTTCCAGATTTCTGCAGGAGAGCATCTCATCCCTTCTCTATACATATGATGGCATATGATTCAGTGAGAGCCCCATATGTGACAAGTTAAGGACAGCAACCAGTGACACCAGTCACTTAGATCTCATGGATTTCTAAGCAGATGACAAACCAGAAGACATTAGTACTGATGTCAGATTTCCCCCCTCCATTGGAATTAGTGAGGTTCACTGACACCAGCCCAATGCCAAATCCAGGCCTATGTCAGAAATGAATTATCAAGTGGGTTTGAGGCCTTTCCATAAATGTTGCATGAACGTATTTTCCTCAGTCTGAAGTACGAGTAGCCTTAACCAGGCAATAACTATCCAGAGTGCCAGTGTCAGCTGTAGGCAGAGAGCAGGAATGCTTGTCAGCAGACAGGTGAGCAGCGCCTCCAAGGGAGGCATCACCAAGGTCTGCAACACCTCCCTTTCCTCAGAAACACACAGAGCATCCAGCTTCCCAGGAGAGACCAAACCTTGACTTCCTGAAGAAAAGCTCTGCAGCTTTCTTTACCCTTGACATTTAATATATCACATAAAATCTGTTGAGCTTCAATAAATGAAACCAGGCGATCATTCATCTTGAACACTTCCCTTTACTGCACACACAGACTAGTACAAGGCATTCCTTCCTTTTCCAAGTGTTACAAGGCAATGGCATGTGATAATGCAGATTCACCTTCAAATACTGTGAAAAGTAAACACCTGCCATTACCTGATTTCTGGTAATAGTCTAGCACCTGGCCCTTCAAAAGATCTCTGTAAAATAAACAAAAGCAATAAGCAAATTTAGGTATCACTCACCAGTACAATAACCCAAAGGAGGAATTAGAAAGCATTTGGGCCATGCAATGTGTATTTATGACTGTACAGCACCTAGCACAAGAGAATTTTGAAGCTTGATTAAGGCTGAAACCCTTAGACACTGCCACCCAACAATTAATAACCATATTAACATTAAGAATTAAAACACAAGCTGACCATGTTGCTATGGAAATATAAGAGTATGGCAAATACACCCTCCTGAATAGCAGCCAATAACTGGGAATGGCAGAAAGGAAATGAGCCTAAAATTAATCACTAAAATAAACAGATTTTCTTTAAAAATGGAAGGAAGAAAGCCCTGTCTAGTCAGACATCAGGAAACACAGGCACATTAGTATTTCCACTGATCTTTACCTCCAATAATAACATTTCCAATAGCATAGCTACAAAAAGAATGGGAAGAAGAAAAATGAAGCAAATAAACAGAAGGTAGATAAACAGAGTTATTAATCTAAAATCTTTTAAAAGCACAAGCTTTCTGCCTTGTAAGAAACAATGTCACATCTTTTCTGGTTTGAAAAGGAAAGCTCTACTACAATATATCAAGATAAACAATACAAGTGCCAGAAGACAACTGAAGTGCTATTCTTCACTGAAAATTTATACACCAGCCAATGCAGGGATACATCTAGAAGAGAAAGATCCTCTTTGGACTTCCTTTTATCACCACATTTCCATCTGGTAACTTCACATCAGAGCATGTATCCCTGTGCCTCAGTCTGCATTTCTCTTACCCCTAAGGGAAGGCAGCACCTTTCCCCAGGTGCTGAGTCTTCCCAAACTCTGTGTGTGATTCCAGCTCATGGAGACACTTGAGTTGCTAACTGAGACTAGCCAGAGTTCCTCTATGGATAAGAGAAGGAGCAATATAAATGATTTCTGGAAAAACTTAATAGAAGGGTAATGAAGAGGCCTAGGAAATGACAGTGCTTGTTCAGGAAAGCAGTGAGCAAGAGGGGACACAAATGCTTTTGCTTTCCTTTCCCCATAAAGCACTCCATCTCCTGAGAGGTTTGCTTTCATCTGTTGACAGAAAGCTGCATCCACAATTTCTCACAGGATTGCCTTCCCTGAGGTTCTGCTGTGCTCACACCTAAGAGATCTCTGCTGGTTTGTGTTTGTGCTATTCTATTCTCACAGCTTCTGGAAATTTCCTCAAATGTACTGGGAGTTATTTCCCAGCAGGGGTGATTAATTTTTCACACACAAAACATTCTGGTGATTTTGAAAGCATTTATTTTTTTAGGCTCATATGTTCTTGTACTGATTCTCCCTCAAAATTGTGGCTGAGAATATCATTCTGTCATCTTCGTGGTGGAAAAATCCAATATACAGGGACAAGGACAAAACTCTGTAATCTAAATCCTGGGCAGTATACTGCCTTTTGAAATACTGATATATCACTGCTTGAAGACACTCTTCTGAGCTGGATTCCCTCTTCAGCATGAGGAAGCAGGGAAGACATTCCCCCACCTTGAAGCACACATTTTGGGCACCCAGAGCAATGAGCACCCCATTTTGGGCATCCATCAGAGCAGTGGATTCAAAAGCTCTGCTCCTTTAGGATTGCCGTGGTCAGCCCCAGATGACACAGAGCACATGCAGAGCAGAGGAGCAGGGTGGTCAGAGATTTAAAGGGGAGGGAGGAGGAAAATGCACACATAAACAGCATCTATACACCAAGTCCCCACCTTGCCCTGGGTAGAAGACTGCTGCACACAGCCGAGAGCTGTGCAAGCCCCTATGTGAGCAGTTTGGTTTTAAAAACAGACGCCTAGTAAATGACATACATCTCTATTCACATCCCAGTAACAATCTGTACTTTTCTTTGCCCACAGACAGTACACAGAAATACATTAATAATAATTTAAACACCAGAGGTTATGGAAATTTTTCAGTAGAACAAAGCCTTATATAGCACAAGAGACACAGACTTTATGGACAGAAAACTTTTACACAACAGGTAGGTGAAAAAAATGGATTATTAAAAGCAATTTGTCATTTTTCATTTAAAGACACCACCATAAATAAAATCAGTTCTTTGCCTTGATGCAAGTTCCCTTGGAGGCAGACTCTACTTCAAGTTGGACTTGGAGTTGTGTCTGAAGCACAAAAAAGAAGATTGAAGACTTACCTGGAGTAAAATAAACAAATTGCAGTACAAAGCCTGTGGCTGTCGGCTCCTCTGAAAAATGTTTCACTATATTAGCAGAGTGGCAGGAAGGTCTGCTTCTCATTTCATTGCTCTGAATTGTCTAAATATTTAAGGGTCATTGACTAGGAATATTTTTCACTCAGGACCAAAGAAGGAAGTACCCATGGGTGTTGATTATTGAGAACAGAACAAGATATCATTCTTTAGTTCACAGAAAAACTCAAGCACTTCCAAAAAACCTGAAGTTGAGCATCATGAATAAACTGCTGATAAATGACTGGATCTTAATTAGAAAATGAAAAAAGCCAACAGTGAAATATATGTTTTTAAAAATAAAAGAAAGGAAAAGAATGATGACTGATGCTACTGCTCCCCCTATTTCAGATTATTACATTCTCTCTCATGAAAAAACAACACTAGAAAAACAACAGATCCAAAAAGAAAAAATGCCAGCAACCAAGACACAACATCACATCAGCTAAAGAGGCAAGCAGGAGCACCATGCCAGTGCTTTGAACAGCAGGCTCTACTCCACAGAGGCTTTATCTGGAAAGCCGATTTACCATTTATGCTTTATAGACCATGTTCCAATATCTGGTCTAATAACATCTTTTTTTTTTTTTTTCCTAACATTTTCAGGAAGCCACACAGGTTGGAAATGTAATACACTGTCTGGTAGCTTGAGAAAGGGCTGTAAATGTGAGCAGAAAGGATAGAAGACATTTGTTTCCATCTTTTCTAAACTGAACTTCACCCCAGGCATTGTTGGGGATTGAATACAATACTAAGAAATCTGCATTGTATTGACACGGCAACAACCAGAATTGAGTTCTTACACTGATCTGGAACCTGTTTTGGACATGAGACTCGCTATCAGCATCTGGACCTCAGATGCTCTATCAGCAAATTTTCAATTATGAAGCATTAAAAGGCCAATTTTTTTACTGCAACTCTGCAGCCCTCTGCATCTGCTTCAGACAGCACTGAAACTGCAAATAGTGATAAAAATGTATAAAGGGGGAGGAGAACAACAGTGCACCCAAAAATAGCATCTGTCTTTATAAGGGAAACACAAAAAGCTGGGGAAGAAATAATGAGTTTTATGGAGGCAATGAGAAAACAAAGACAATTAAAACCAAAACTAAAACTCTTTACCATTATGATGCCCATATAATAGCCTCCCTACAGGAAAATAAAGGAATTACATCTGAATATACATGTACGGGGGAAGAAAATTCTCTTGGGCACCAGAAATCTTTTTTATTTGGTTGGTTGTTTTTTTGTTTTTGTTTTTTTTTTTTTTTTTGTTTGTTTTTTTTTTTTTTTTTTTAAATTCAAATGAGCACCAAAGAGGGTTGACTTCAGCTCCTGTAATGCTAGAAACATTGTGGTGCCACTGGCCTCTAGTCACTGAGGGACACCCAGCAGAGGCAGCATCACTGTCAGCTTCTCTGCCTGTGCTCCCCATCTCCTAGTAAGATGGTATGCTTGCTTCTGTAGAGAGGGAAACATCTGCCTTGTCTATCTGTTCAGCTAAGACAGTAGATGTAGCAGTTCATTCACTTGTATTAATCCTTTCCTACAAGTGCTTAAAAGCGGAAACATTGCCTGGCCCTGCAGCAATGCTCTGGTCACCCTGCACTTCTCCAGCTCTCCCATCACCCAAGCTCCAGTATCATCATCCACCATAAAACCTCTCCAGTCACATAACTGTATGTGGTGCAGACATCAAGCTGTTTTGAGAGCCAAAATGCAAATAAGCTACCAACAGTTACACCTTTCTTCCTATCCATTAGGAACATTCTCCAAACTCCCATTCTCACGTTTTTAGCCGCAGTTAGAAGACACTTTTCAGGAATAATACCACACCACAGCCAAAGTCCTGGCAGATAGAACCCATTCCCTGGTCATGTAGGCAGTGATGGACAGAACTGTCCCTGTTTCTCAGGGATTTCTTCAGAAATCCTTCCAGTAGCAGAGATGCAGGAAACCTCACCCAACACCCTGCCACCTCCTAGTGGAAGACAGAAAGGCAGCTGAAAGCACAGACTGCACATATAGCTACTGCTGTAGGGATAGCAAAGATACCATTTCAAGGCTCATCTAAAAACCCTTCCCCCTGCACATGGAAGTCTGCCAGTGCTTTAAGGAGGTGTCTGTGTGCCAAAGGCCCATTTCAAAGCACACATAACCATGCATGCCAAGGTGTAAAGATAGTTTCCTCTTCTTTTACACTCTGCTATTGTTAATAATGCAGATAAATTTAAAATACTGTGCAGCCAAGGTCTCTGTTGGGAAGTAAAGCCTTTGCAGATGAAGCAGCTTAAGCCAAGAGCTTCCTTTCCTTCAAGCCCTGTCTGAACCACCAGCTGTGACTGCCAGAGTGAGCCTTGCCTTAATTCCCTCTCCAGACAATAAGGTCAGGCTGGCAACAAGACAGTTTTCTTGGAACAAGAGTCTTTTTTAGAAAAGCAAACACAAACCCCAGCCCATTAACAGCTCTGTGTAAGCCACTGGGGCTTTAAAACGAAGAGCTTCAGCTCTGTCTCCATGTTGCCTATGACTTCATGCCAGGGCCCACCCCTGCTGCTGCTTCTTCACCTCCCCTACTTTTTTGAACTCACCGAGCACATATTGTACAGCAGATGTGCAAGCTGCCTTCCCTCCTACCTTCCAGCCACCAAAGCCCTTAAGTCAAGTCTCTGCTGAAAACACTCTCAGAGACCCTGTCATGCCCTTGACCTTTCCTGTTGTGCTCATCTCTGATGAGCACCACAGAAATTAAATGCCCTGAATACACTTTCTGTAGGACCTTTACCAGGCTTCATCTTTGCCGCTTTCCTTGCTCTCTCCATGATAAAACTGATGAGCAAATCCCTGGAGGTCCCACCTGCCCACAGCACCTTTGCTACAGTGTTCTCAACCTGGGAAAAGAAATACACTGTATTTATCCTCTGAGAAACAAGACTGACTATAATTCTGGTGCACAGCTAACAAGTATGTAATCCTGCTTATTATTTCCAATAGTAGACTGCAAGACATCAACCAAAATTTTAAGCTTTTGGGTGCTAATGAAAACAGGCTGGCAGACATTTTATGAAGTTTTCTTCACATTTTTGACCAAACTCTTAGCAAAGAATATTAAGTAACAACAACAACCAGCATCATCACATACCACACAAACAAACAAAACCCCAAGTTCAAAAAAATCACAGAAAAGAATGTTTTGGATTCTTCAGACTGTTAAAGAAGCACTTTTCATTAATTCAGCAATGCAGGTCAGGTTAAGAGACGTGTTCAAAACAACTTGAAGGTGATGTAAAATGCAACAAAAGCTCTTTCCCTCTGCTAAGGGCACCTATAAAACAGTTTATCTGTTTGCGTCATCTCAGTTTTTCTGATGGCATCAGAGGAGACAACAAGTCTACCTCCTCCACACAAACCACTAAAGCTAGCAGATGAACACTAAATTCAAGCAGAACCCATTCTTCTCTTTTGGAAGGATTTGCTCAAGGTTCTCAATATTCTGTCTACATCTGTATGCACAGAATTTAACATTTACCATTTTCCTGGCCTGATTTTCCTTCTCTTTAAGAAAGAATGCAGGGCTGAGAGTGTGTCAGAATGTTATGCAGCCCTTGTCACTGCCAGTATTATTTCATACTGTTTTCTAAGCAACTCCTGCTGAGATTCATAAACTGTTTGCACATACGGATTAGTAATGAAGTTCAGTCTCATTCCTCAGCCCCTCTCCAGCCCACAGTACAAAATATAGCTGTACTTTGGATTTAGAAGACTGACTAATCATGCAAGATACCTATCATTTATCTATGGAGAAGGCAGCAGTTTCTACAAGAAAATTCCTGTCTTTTTCTCCTTTGCTCAGCTCACTATCAAGACAGGAGGACTGTTCTGTGGACAGGGAGATAATCAAGACATCTAATCACAGAATTTCAGAATGGGAAAGGCTGGAAGGCAGCATTGATGGGGTCATCTGGTCCAACCTACCTGCTCAAGCAGTGTCCCCTGAAGCAAAGTGCACAGGATTGCATCCAGGTAGTTCTTGAATGTCTCCATGGATGGAGACTCCACAACTTCTCTGGGCAAACTGTTCCAGTGCAGGGTCACCCACATAGCAAATCAGAGCCTTCAGTCCCAAAGGAACTATTAGCAGGTTTCAACACCCTACTCTTTAGAAAGACTGCCCACCATGAAGAGGTAAAGGATGATTGATCTACTATTTATAGTATGAATCTGGGAGTAAAGACACACCTTAAAGTGCTGCCTTAACCTATGTTTTCGTATCTTGGTACTGAGAAAATGCCCTGAAGTCCAGTAAAACTGATGATGACACAGCTCCCTTGGAAAAACTTGGCTAGCACAAACAGCCTTTCACAGATCAGGTAGTTATCCCTTTCAGGCTGTATTTTATAGTCCCAAAATACTTGGTGTTAATGTTTATCCCCTATTAACAATATCAAAGCATCATAAGAAAAGTCCTGCTACATTTCCACACATTTAACGATTTTCAGGTACAGAATCATTTTTCAAAAGCCTTTGTAGATAAGAAGAGACAAAGTTTAAAGATAGGAAATATTTGTCTGTGCATCAAATATTTGTCTGTGCAGCCTTTACAAAAAGCACATCTGGAACAGAGAGAGGAAGAAAAGTCTTGCAGAAAAGCTAACCTCTAATAAATTGGTTGCATGTCAGAAGCTGTCAGCAGTGTGACTCATTCTGTGCTCATTTCCACTGTAACAAATTATTGCTTTTCCAGGTTTGAATTTTCTCACTCGCTGTTTTGCTACAGCACTGCACGAAATAACCCAGCACTGAGCACCCCACTGCAGGAGTGCCACCGGCAGTTTATCATTAGCAATATAATTCTGGTAAAGGATGGATAAGGGTGGTAGTGCAATGCATGAATAAACCAATATTAAACAAATAAACAACGTGCAGCAGCAGGTGGATTCAAAACAAACAGCAGGCCATAATTACAGTAGGCTATTTTACACTGAGCCATCAGCTTGAGCCCTGCCTCAGTTTGTCAGTGTTACTGCTATCAAGCAGCCACTTATTTTCCTATTTCTAAACATGGTAGTGGCCGATTTCTAAACATGGTAGTTGTTCTGAGAGGGAATATGCAGATTTTTAAGCAAACAGAGCACACCTACCAGTACCTAAGGACAGAGAAGAAGGCAGACTATCACTGTCTCCCTGTTCTCCCTTTCCTGACAATAGACCTTCCCTTCAGCATTTCTGTTATGCTTGCTCAGCTTCACTACCATCCTCTCTGCATGTCTCCTCTGTTCTAGCCTTGGCATGGTTGGTGCAAAACCTAAAAATCATTCCCAAGAAGCCCCAGGAGAATCCTGTGAAATATCAGTGAATGCTGGACTTTGCCCAAACACCCAAAATTGCCTTGAGCTCCCGTGGGTAAGAAGAAAAACTGGGAGTACACAAGCAGACATGAAATAAGAAGGCTTCTGGTATGAAAAGGACAGACTGGAAGACAACCCTGGCAGGACATTTCTCTACTGTTTTCAGAGATTGGAGGAGAAATAACTGACTTCACTCCCACACCTTCCTTGGGGACTTGCCACAGGGTTTTTCACTTGTTGAAAGAATAAATTAAAAACTCAATTAAAAATTGCATATCAAAAGCATTCCCCACCTCGAAGCACATACTCTCAGTCTCCTGTAAATTGACTGTTGAGGTAGTCCAAAGGTGAGTGTGACAGGAAAGGGGCTTCCTGAAAGTCAAAGTTGATGCAAGAAATACAAATTCACTAATATGAAATGAGATTTATCTGGTATAAAGTTAAATGATTGGTTTTAGAACAGCTTAAACAGAACATACCTCTTTTCTACTATTCTAGTAGATGTTTCCCTCTGTGTTACTTACTACAAGTGACAAAAAGATGACTTCTAATCAATAGTAATTTAGAAATCAAGAGCAGTATCTGTGGTGTGACTGCCCAAAAGCACTGGGCAGGCTGCAAAGACAAGAACCTACTCCCAAATAAGAAGAAAAACCAAGAAAATCTTCCTAATCATGCCCATAGCACTGATGTCTATCCTGACGACTCTAAAGCTAAACACCTGTGAGGACAGATTTTTAAAGTATTTAGACAAAGCTTCTATTTAAATACAGAGGTGAAGCATTTTAGGTGTTAGCACAGTAACCCTGATTTCCTGGAAAAATGCTCAGACAAAAGGCTGTATCAATCTGTAACCCTGATATTTGTATTTCTGCATGTCCACCAGCCCATGACCTAAAGGCTTGACCTGGAAACTCCCCAGGCTTCATAAGCCTGTTCAGCTGCTCAAGACACTTCAGACTGCATCTGCACATGTGCCACAGGAAGGAGAAAATGGTAGAGCTATTATCTGGGGAATCAATTGTTCAAAGGTCTCAGTTCTAAACACACTGAATGTTCCTCAGCTCCCTGTCTGACAGCCTAAATGGCACACTGTGTTTAAGGAAAGAAAAAAACCAGGAGTGTTGGTGCTACAATCAGATGAGAGGGGTTTGGTGGCTCTTTTAGGTCCTTTTTAATAAGAATCCATTTGAAAACAGAACATAAACGATGACATATGAATAACATTCCTGGTAGGGTTTTATATTCAGCCATGGTCCCAAAAGATGATGATGGTTTTTGAGACACCCCACAGCAAGGTTAGACTCAACATTTGGGGGGGTCATTCATCTAAAATAACAGTAGTGATAAGTTTACAAATCACCAAAATTTGCTGGGGGGAGGGAGGTAAAGGGAGGAAGATCTTGTGGTGGCATCCTAACAAAGTGAGGAGCATGCTGAGCGCTGCCTTATCTCAATACCTGATGTTTAGCTGCCAACAGTACTCCTCAGTTTCCCCACCCTTCCATCAGCAAATGCCAAAACATTGCACTGGAGGCTCAGAACGCAATCCCCAGAAGGTCAGTCTAAAAGCCAGGGTTTTTTTCCAATTGATTCCAAAAAAATCTCCCTCACCCTTAAGCATATGTGACTGGTGGCAAACAGGGGACTGCTGTCATTTAAAACAAAAGCATTTAACAGCCTTTCTTTGCAATGTTGTTGTTTATTTGCGTGGCACTGGGAATATGCCAGATGTTCTAAAAAGCCACAAAACCTCACCTCCCTTTCAGCTTTGTAAATAGCAGAAAATGCATTTACTTTCTCTGTCAGGTTTGTTTCTCCAACCTGGTATTTTAGAGCCCCTTGACCCAATTGTGTTTAGGGTCTGAGGATGCTCTCCTCACACCAGCAACAAATAATAACTGAAGCCCCTGGGATTTCCGAAACTACTGAGAGGTGAAACAGGCTGGCAACCTGTCCAGAGTATTTACAATCTCATAAAACCCACAAAAATGACACCAGCAAGCTGGCTGATAAACTGTACATGACAGTCACAAACACTGATCTTCCTACAACCAGTATCATTAAAAATGGCACTAGAAATACATCACTGTGTCAAACTGGATGAAAGCCAACAGGAAAGTGATAGGTCCGTCTGTGCTTCAGCACAGCTGAAAAAGCTTTTCTCAAGTGATAGGTGAAGCCTTGCATACCCACAAAAATTGCAAAAAGTTAGTTTTAAAGGTAAATCCAGTAAGCATCAGCAAAGGGAGAGGCAGAAATCTGAAGCTCAAAAGCAGAAATGTGAAACAGGAGGAGGAAATGCCTTATTTTAAGATTTTTGAGTAGCAAAGTACTGTGCAAAGTGGGACTCAAAAGCAACATCAAGGTGACTCCCCTTCTGGAAAAGGAAATCATATTGACAAGCATGAAAATAAACTACTTGGATTTCAATGAGCAGATTAATTAAATCTGGCCTCTGAGGTCTGGCTGACTTTTAATTGCCCCTAAAGGTGAAAATGGATTCTGCTCCTCTGGGCATGTTCACACCTGGTTCTCACCTGGACCATTTATTCCAAGGTTCCCTCTTGGCTCTGCAAAGCCAATCTCACTACATTGTGACATGTAACTAAAATCACTGACACAGAAAAATGCCTATGGGGAAGTCACTGCAGTGCTGGTTTCCATCCTCTATCTCTGTGACTATTTCCCTTCAGATGGCCAAGACTCCTACTTAATGTCTAGTAATGTGCCCAGAAAAATAAATATGTTCATAACCACCTGGTTTTGAAAAAATATAAATTGGAAAGACAAAACCAGAGCAGATTTACTTTTAAAAAAATCAGCACATATCCATTCTACTAATCCTGCACTTTCTGTACATTATGTCTCCAAAGAGATTCCACTGGGAATCGCGGATGTGCAAGGTTTTGACCCGATAGTCAACACATCTTGGGCTTTGTAACTGAACACTGTAAGATCAGCAGGAAGACAAGGATAAAAGTTAAGGGAGAAAATAGACTATTGTTTGGCAAAAGTGTTCTGGAAATAGTGTGTGAGTGAAATTCTTCCCAAACCCTGAAGAAAAAGTCTAGGAGGGATGCACTCAGCTCCTGACACTTGGGCACACAGTACCAGAGCTCAGACTGGACTCTTGCTGGCCCAATCAACACGTTCCGAGCTGATGAGAGCAAGTCACAGCTCTCCTCCAGCCCAGGTGTCACTGGGGTACAAACCCCAGACTTGGGGTCAGCATGTGGCTGTGGCACGATCCCAAGCCAGGGAAGATGGAAAAACAATTATCTTCAGGTACCTTGGTTGTAAACTGACGCTGTGCAAATCAATGATATTCATGTGAATATTCATGTTCCAGTTTATTTAATGAAAAAAATAGAGAATTGTTTGCATGTCACATCTAACTGAGCCCATTCATTGCTTTCAAGTTAAATTAAGAAGTTGGAAGAAAAGACCTGCTGTTGCTCTTTTCCACCACAGAATAAGTGAGATAATGAAAAAAAATGTTAGTAATGTTCTCTTTTAATATCAGCCATCTATAAATAGTATGGCTTGGTCACTTTAACAGAAATACCTGCATGTCAACAGGGAAACCTGCAAACTCATTCTTTTACACTTTCCAGTTCAGTTGTCTTGATCTTAAAGTCATGAGAGCCAGTTAGCCCTGGTAAAAGACATAAAAAGTGTGACAGGAGAAGACAGAGGAAAAGAAACATCAAATCAGGGCAACTAGCTACAAATTAATTTCCCATTCCTTATCTTCTACTGCTGTATTTTTTCCACATTATTAAATGAAGTCAGGGTAGCTTCAGAATTACAGTAATAACACCTCTCAGATCTGCAAGCACTTTGCAAGAACAGCTATTTCTGGTTTCAAGTTGGGGTCATAAGTCCAGTTGAGGTGATTTCCTTATCACAACATCATAATCAAATAGCAGGATTTGAATTAAAGTCTGACTCTCTATCTTACATCATCAAAGGATGCCCTTGTTGTCCCAGTGCTGTGGGATCTGTACTTGCCCACTGATTCAGTTTTCTGATTGTAACCCTTCATGCCCATCACAGACACAAAAAGCTGAAGGCACAGTCCTGCATTGGCTGCACTGCTTCTACAGGTACGAAAGAAACAGCAAAGGAATACTTCCCACTTACCTCTAGAAAGCACCCGCTTTTTGCAACATCACAGTCACACACTTCTTCTTTTCCTTCCCTTTTCAGTTTCTGAGATAAAGTAAATCCTACTTAAAAGGCAGCATCTTCTCTGGAATCTACATCCCTGTCAGCCAGGTGGAGGTGGAGCTGGTTCAGGCACTAAGCAGAGGATGGAGCTGGGAACACACAAATACGTAATTTTAAACAATGCAAAATTCTTTGATGGTGGATAAACTAAAATTTTTTTTTTTTTTTTCCATGACAGCACCTGTGCTTTGTCTAATGAGAAGCCTGCCAGAAACTTAGGCAACAATTTACAAAGGGTTGAAGTAGCCCACAGGGACTGAGCTGAACTCTGCTCCAACACCACTCATACCATTTTCCTGAAGATTTCAAAGGGGTCTCCAGAGGCAACACACTTGACTCTGTTCTCCTGACCTCCAATTTAACACTATTATCCTTTTACTTCACTTAAGTTTCAGTAATATTTAAGGTCCTATCAAATAAGAGAATGAACAGTCATGGAAGAGTCAATGACCTTTCCCTCCAGCGACCTTGTGACGTGTAAGACAAGAAAAAGCGATTAAGGAGAGAAAAAAGATGGGCAATTTATCAACATATTAAATGCATTATCTCACCAAATGCTCTTCTCTCTTCACCAGTTCTTCCCTTTCAGATCAGGGGGAGTGAGCACTTGTGCTCTCATTTCTAGACTGACTTGCATTAGTCAGCTACCATCCTCCCAGAGCTGCCTTGCCATCAAGCTGCTCTGCTAACACTCATCTATTCAGCTGTACAGTCAAGCTCAGGATAATTCCCTTTATTTAAGCAGCATAGCTTATCTCCTTATGAGAAAGAGATAGACTACCCTGATTTAACATGATTGTTTGCATGATGGTCTACCCTTGATAGGAAGAGCTTCTTGGCAGTCACACAAGAGCCAACGTCCCACTGGCACTTGGGTTCAGAAAAGCCATGATGTTCTTAGGAGCAGAAGGTTTGCCAAAAAAATCCAGTGTGTCACTAGGAAATGCCAGGGTAGGGTGCATTTATTATCACGCTCAGTTAAGTGGAACTGGCACTATGACAACTGCTTCAGAAAGAGCACTAAGCATAATGTGGGGAAGAAAAAATGTGGATCCAGACTGATGGAGCTGTATCATCCAGAACACCTAGTCCAGAGGCGTAGTAACAACAGTGCATCTGTATTACACAGTGTATTTCACTGTAAAGGAACAAATAATGTCAGTAACGCTGCACTGTAGGTAAGACAAGCCACTTACACAGTTATGTGGTTATACCTGCAAAGCTCTGCTAATGCAGGCTTGGGCTGTTAGTTGTGAGGCTTGAATTTGGCAGCTTTCAAGTACGTTACCTAGTATTTATATTAAATGCCTTAAAAATGCATGCCTCGAATTTGGGATAATTCCCCACCCTTGAAGACAATTATTAAAATACACTTACATATACTTGAATACACTTACAATACTTGAAGACAATTACTAAAATAAACTTAGAGTTTCTAATGATAGTGCCTGCACATACTGAACAACAATTACAGCAAGAAAAGACTCATCTGCCTGCAAAATGCAGACTACAGGAGAGCTGTCACTCTAGTGCACAGCAACTGCCTTTGCACAGACTCTAACAGACTGGAATTATCATCATATTTGAATTTTTCAGCTTTCATAAAACTGAGAATGAAAATTGAAGCCTTTCAAAAGTCCATTTATTTCACATCTCAGAATACCCAGTTAGTTATTCAAATAAAATATATATCACTCTCTTGCTGCAAATCTGGGCCAGAAAGGAACTTGATTCTGGAATGAGGAAGCTGAAAAAATAGGAGGAATTTTGTTTCAAGGGTTTTGTCAGAGATGCCACCACCTTCCCCTGCCAAGGCAAGTTGACACTTAGAGGACTGAGATCACAGATTTCATTTTTTTTTGGCCTTACCATGTATTGCTTGTAAATCACTGTTCTTTATGTTCTCATTAACATGTTTTCCTATATTACACAACAGCACTGTTATGTCTTCTTGCTAAGGCTGCTCCTTTTGAGATTTTTCTGGTTTTGGGAAGTAGGTAATGCAGCCATTTCAGCAGGACGATCTTAAAAACTGCTAACATTAGATGACCACCTTTGTTATTTTTGCAAGGATTCACGGAATTTTACAACTGAAATTCATATGAATAAAATGCCTGGCCAGACAACAGAGGATACAACCCTAAGGGCATCATGCAGTTTCCTCTTCTGTTCAGGAGACTGATAAAATCAGATTTCATACTTTGGGGTTTTTTAAATTCATTTAGTACACTCCTTAGTCAAGTGCTTTTGTTTTTCTGGTACAGAGGATTTCAGAAAAAGAGAAAAAGAAATTCAGAATAAAAAGCCAGGTTTCCTCAAACAGCACAGGAATTCTGGCTCATGGAGAATGAAGCATCCCCATTCTGAACTTACCTGGCTCCTCGAGGTGCCAGTCCCTGGAAGCTTTATAAAAAGTCATGGATATTTTCCATGATTAGCCTCTGACACCAGAAGCAGTGCCTGGGGGAGGGAGGCAGGATGAATGCCAGCCAGTTCTCAGCAAGGCTCTCATGCCTGGTTTTCTTCTCCAGCCTCCTCGGCCGTCCTTGAACAGCCCCTGTGCCTCCCCACCTCAGTGCCTCCGGGCACTGCCTCTGCCTTGCCTTTGGCTGCTGTAGGGACAGAGCACAGCAAGGAGGAGACAAACTGTCTTCTTTTCAGAGGGAGGATCAAAGACCAAAATCCCAGCTCTCCAGACATGCTTACAGCCTCATCACAATGTACTAGACACAATGGCTGGAGTAAAACTTTGCAATAAAATGGACACTCAGCAATGGGTACAGGATAAGGTCTGACCTGCTGAAAATTTAGCAGATTAATGGGGACAAGGAAATCAATGGGACAGTGGTGAATAGAAAGACAAGTTGAGGTATCCCAGCAGTTGCCTTTTCATAAAACATTATTCTGGTTAAATCTCATGTTTAATCAAAAGTATATGGGTGCTTTGGCTTTCTGTGAAGAGCTCTCCCATGCTGCAGCTGAAAAACACACACCTGTAATTTCAGACATGCACCTTTTCTGCAGAAACATACCCTACAGATGTGCCAGTTGCTGGCAGACTCTGACCTATGCAGAGCTGTGAATATTAGTGGAAAATGATGAAACCCCACTTTAACGCATCCAGTGGAGGAAGCATTTGTGAAAGCATTTATTTCATCATGGGAGAAATCTCATCTGACCTAGTTTCCTATTCTGTTTGTTACCTCCTGGCTGTCTCATCTGAGGCTCCACCTGCTGTTTCTCCATCTGCCAGTCTTTTTTATATCAGAGGAACCTTCTGAGTTCCACGTTAAATGTCAGGCAGGCTGGAGAAAAGTTGTTTATGTCTGCATTTAAACAGATGATATTTCCATTAAAAGTGCTCCATGGAGACACTAAAGGCTAAGATGTCATTTGCATTTGGTTATTGCAATTCACACGCAGGCTTGTGAAAACTCATGCTATTATTTCAGAACTTCATACACCCAAGCAGAATGACCATACTCTGTGAAGTTCATTGTTAGTGTATTTTCTAGTAATATTGAAAGCCTTAAGCTAGGGGCCAAAAAGTTACCAGATAATATAGTTAAAGACACTGGAAACCAAAATCACTAACAAGGAACCACCTGTTTTCTCCCACTTACCTCCTAAGCTATTCCAGAGCAGAACACAGAGTTTGGATTAATGTGTGAATAAACATCAGCTACCTTAAAGAATAATTAACTCTAAGGCTGCAATACTTAAGGTCAACCACCCCATTCAAACCCAGCACACTTGAGGTATATTTTGCCAGCATAAAAAACCACAGCTATGCTGAGAACACCTGGTAAGGACTAAGCTGTGGGATTATCAAGATATCTACCTTTGCTTTTCTGTTACTTTTGCTATTCATAGACTGTGGTGTTTGCGAGGGTCCCCGGGACAAGGTGAGAGATGAGAATCTGACTCCATGTTCTCAGAAGGCTGATTTATTATGATATGATATTATATTATATTATATTAAAAGAATGCTATAATAAAACTATACTAAACTATATAGAAAAGATATATCAGAAGGCTTAACAAGAATGAATAATAAAAACTCATGACTGCTTAGAGCCTTGACACAGATGGACCACGATTGGTCACTAAATTAAAACAATTCACATGCTGGACAAACAATCTCCATATCACATTCCAAAGCAGCAAAGCAGGGAGAAGCTGAAGCTTCTCAGCTTCCCAGAAGAAGAAATCCTGGTGAAGGGATTTTTCAGAAAATATCATGGTGACAACAGATACTTTGCAAAGAACTTCTTTTACCTTCAGCAAGTTAAGTATCAGGGAGCATCATCTTCATCACGTATCTCCCCGACAAAAAAAGGTACTGCATAGCCAGTGGCTCAGGAAACTCTAGAATCAAGGGTTTCAGCAGTTATTTTCTCCCAAAAAGGCATACAGAAAAGAAGTGGAAACTCACCATGCCAGTGCAGACTGCCACACAATTTGTACAAGAAGATCAAATGTATACTGGAGCTACAGCTGTCCTAACACACCCATGTGAAGAGAGTAGGAATATTTTCACAGGTTTCAGTGAACTTTGTATCAAATCTTAGGGGCAATTAAATGGTCCTATTTTGTATATTAAGATTTTATAAATAAGTGTAGGCAGATGTTCTGTACCTGTCTTTTATTGTGCTCCTGGAATTAGTTCAGCCTTTAAATGGACAGCTGTGGATCTTCCAGTCTCCCAGTTCTTGGAGGTAGTGGTCTTGACTTGGAGTTTGCTGCAGCTGTTTGACCCACTGTCCATGTCTGACCCTTCCACATGAGCATCCCTGGGCCTAGACTGTCCATGCTATGAAAACCAGGATGAATAAAATCTGTGCTTCCTGTAGAGATACAGGCACGTTAGTTTTCTTTGAGTTTATGACATTGCAATTTACCTTAATATGCCTTCAATTGTCTTGAGGGAATGAAGGAAAGCCTTTGGTGGGGAGAGGAAACACTCGAAATTCAGTATATAAATGTAATGTAACACAAGTATTAACACTACGATTTACAGTAATAAAAACATTATTACAATGTGTTTAATTATGAACCATTACAAGACCAATTAAAGTTGTCAAAATAGAACAAAAAAGCAACATGTGTTTTTCCCCTGGAGGAGCAGGATATGGTGAGGCTCATTATTAACTCTTAATTAGACAATAGAAGATTGCTCTTGCTTTGAGTTAAAATCCAAGCTCTTAGAAAAAAAGAGCTCTAAAAAAAGAGTTATATTCCTCTGTGGCAGACATTGTTTAAAAAAATTTTTAGCACACCAATAGAAGCATTTTTTAATACATACAGTAGACACTTAAAAAATCTGAATTCAACAGCATCTATTTAGTTCAGCTTTAGCACCCAACACAGTTCTGACATTTGCAACCTGCATGCCATTATCCATCTCACTGCAAAAAATAAGACACAATGACACTTGGTTTACCTGGAAAGGATGGTCAGACAGCCCTTAAAGGAATCTAATTAAAATGCAGCTTGTTACCAGGGCAGTGCATCACACTGTGCTGCCATAGCAACCAGGGTCCCATGCACTTTTGGGGCCATCTGAGGGCATGTTTACAAGAGGAACACAAGAACCAAACTGATCACCTTTGCTACATTTTAAATGGCCTTAAAACTCTGAATGATCTGCTGATATCACCAATTAAAGAAGTTAATTAACTGTTACATGTTCAGACAAGGGACCAGTCTCAGAAACAAACTCATTCCTGTTCTTTATGATATAACACTCCCCACAACTTATTTAAGAAGTGCAGCATGTGAGCAACCCGTTTAAATTGATTCCCTGGTAAAGAAGCAATAGAGAAATCAAGACTGGGCTGTGAAAGTGGAGATGAACAACAGAAATACATATTTTATTTTGACTGCTATTTCCAGTGCTATTTTCTGAAGTTCCAGGCACAACATCAGCTCAGTCGTTGCTTTTGGTGGATGATTCCCTACTGCCATACTTGGGGGGGGTGGGGAAGGGGGAATCACATTATAGCACTGAGCTTTTATTTCCAAGTCCTCCTAGAATAGAAAGATCCTTAAACAACATTAAGATATTCATATAAAAGTAATATCTTATGGTGTACCCCATCCTGACATAATTTTCCAGGAATGCAATAGATTAGTAACAGAGGCATTCATTTTTCACAGTAAACATGTCCAGGTCAAGAAAATCTTTTGACAGATCACCTGTGAGACTGCAAACTGTTGGTGGGTTGCTACAGATTACCATGAAAGATTTCTGCAAAAAAGCACAGGACTTTGGAGTCTGTTAAGCAATTAAAGTATTGATGAAAACACCTGAAAGTTGTCTGAAATGATCAAGGGGATTTTTCATTACTTTGAAGAAAAAAACAAACAAACAAACAAACAAAAAAGCTTGATAGCAATTCTTTTGAAATAAGTCAAAGTCCTGAGAAATATTGGGTTGGAACTGGGGGATGGCATGGGAAACTGAAGCACTGGTATTCTAAGCACCATGAAACCAGCAGGTTTATGTGACTTTGGCTCACAGTGCTACATCATCAGCTCCCACTGTCCACAGACGGAAGGGGCACATGGTTGCAAAGATCTATTTCATGTTGGGCATGATAGTACCAGAGAGGTGGCAGAAAGCCAGAATGGAGCTCAGTTCACAAACAAGTTGAGGAGTTCATCCTCCTTGGGTCTGTGTCTCTTTTTGAGCATACCAGTAACATGCATTATGTGGTTGTGCCTAAGTTTGCCCACTTTCAAAACCAGACAATGATATTTACCTGTTACCCAGAACACTGAAAAGGGTAGCTGCAACTGAAGCACAAAATCCTACTCAAGACTAGAGAAGCCTAAACACAAAACCACTTCAGGTTAGAGCTAACACTTGATCCTAAATAACAAATAATAAAACATGGTAGAAGTAAAACCATCTCACACTCAAATATTTATACTGTATGGAAAAATATCCAGGCAGCACATGCCTAAAAATAGACAGTAGACTGTACTTCAGCAAAATGAGACTTTATACAAGACAAATTCACTGCAACTAGGCCATCACTGTATATCCCAGCACTTTAACAACCTTGGAACAGTAATTCCTCAAAGGGCCTGATGATTTCCTGATAATCTGCTGCAGCCCATTATTAATGGCTTCATTCACTTTCAGGTTGCCCTTACAACAGCAAGTTTATTACCCTACAAACAAATCTATCTGTCAGCAAAGCTGCACCCAGCTGCAGTAGCAGCCCTGATTTTCTCATTCTTCATGTTTTTTGTACAGAATGGGCTTACATTTTCTGATTTTGCTCCTCCACTTCTTTCAAAAGAAGCAACACAGCTTGAATGCTTCAACAGGGGCTTTTGGAAGGGAAAGGTGGTGTTAGAAATCATCACTAATTTAGAAATTAATTTTTAATGGGTTACATTTTATTTGCTTCAGTTGAACACCATTATTTACAGACACAAGTTAATAAAACACATCACAAAACAATAAAATTTCAACAGCTAATATTTATAGGTGCATAGTTCATGCTCAATTACTTTTTTATATGTATAATACATACACATATATATAAAGCTCTCACAATAAGTCATCTCTGCACAGAAAGAATAGTCATAGGAAACAAATAAAAACTGTATCATAAACAATATCAAATTACTGACAGCCTATCAACAAAACATGTACAGAATTAGAAATAAGCAGTAGACACTTAGGTGTTTTTACTTAATATTTTCTTTTTTAACTTTTAAACTTGAAGCCACAATATCCACAGCACAACAATGATCCTGCCAACCGGCTTTCATTTCAGCAGGAGGGAAATGCTGAAACAAGGTGGATGCAGTCACAGATACTCCAATCATTGCTGATGGAAGACTTCAAAATACACCTTAAAAACTGTAAAAAAATGTAACGACTGGGCACATTGGAACTCAGCACTTGTACAGGATGGGACGTCTTTAGTAGTTAGTAGATTTCAGGTGAAAGAAAGGAAGGAAAGGACTCTCATGCTTCAGGCTCATAGTCTTGATACTCTTCCTATTGAGGGAGAGCAGAAATCAACACTAAGATAAAGACATCCTACTTCCTCTATTATTCTACACCTGGTGGATTCAATACCCAAATATTATGGATTCTCATGTGACCAGGATATGAAATGTATTTGGATTTTGTCACGTTTCCCAGATTCTGTACCTTACAAGTCATGGTACTGAGAGGAGACTTAGACTTTTACAGTGATTAACACACCATTCAGCTGATGCTGGCAGGAACTCCTGAGGCCACCCATGACAATTCACTTGGAGAGGAAGGAATACTGCTTCTGGGCTGAACAGCACACCAGGTGCTGCAGATCCTCATATGAGTCAGTAAATCATTTAACTACGGCCACATGAGCAGCATCCATAATTTCAGTGATATTCAAGATGTTACCCTCAAGCCTTTAAGTCTTTTATTGGATCATGGCCTAAATTTTTTATACCTCTCATTTTCAGTCTTATTATCTGTGCTACCATAAAACTGCTAGTCCAACTAACAGTGCATCATGCCAGACATTGCAGAGAGCCCAACAAAATAATCTACTCCCATAATTGCATTAACTTAAGGAACATACTTCACAAAGCATGATGCATCGGTGAGTGACCAAGCTATTCAAACAATCTATGAAGATGCAGTTTGTCTTACCTTCCCTATTAAACATATAAAAAAAAAGGATTCCTCAAAACCCATGCACAAGTACTTTGAAACACAAACACGGGAAATGGGAAACAAAGATTCCCATTTAACTTCCTAACTACCAAAAAAGCAAATAATTTTCTGAATCCCAGCACTATACCTCTGGCAGATCTTGGCCAAAGAGACCATGTTTCTGCTGTGCCTTGCAGCTCCCAGCACCAGCCTGGGCCCGGCTTATGTGACTTGAGCATGCACCCTCCTCTTGCGGCCTTCTCTTACACGCGTTCACAGCAAGCACCACAACAGATTTACCTCTGGAGGCATTTCGTAAGCCTCGTTCTCAGGATCCACAGGAGCACCTGTATTGTTCACCATTCCCTCCTGCAGGAAACCTTCTTCATTCTACATTCAAAATAGGGAAAGACAAGTGACAGTGACTGCATGCCTCATGCAAACCCCCACCAAAGTGAGTTTCCTCCCCACCAGTGGTCGACTTCTTGCTTCTTGGCCTGTCCTTTGGTTGTGGGATGTTACCAGAGGTCATGGAGAGTGAGGGGACATTAGTTGCAGAGAGATTTCCCCCATGTTTCACAGGGGTGTTCCATGGGAATGGCAACTTTTGAATAACTGAGAACTCATTTTTCCCTTGCCACGGACAGGCCACGAAGTCAAAGTGAAGAAAAGAACAGTACCACCACCAGCTTGCTGAACATCTTTGGAAAATATTTTAATCCCCCAGAAATGTGTTGGCTGAGTCATCAAGCAAACCAAAACAAGAGTTTTTTGTGCCTTAAGAAGCTGATCTGGGAAACAAAGTTCTGCACAAATAGGTTAAGTATCACATTAAGTTATCACATTAATTCATGTTTAACTGCTTTGAGGAACACAGTGACAGGTATTTTTTAATTTATTTTTTCAATGTTATAGATACATCCACCCTGTCATAAACCATTATTAATTTTAAAGTTTTAGTCTTTTCACAATACATTGCAAAAAGGGGAAAACATGCTGATTTTTTTTTCTTCTGTTTTAGAACTTAACTGTATTGGAAAATGCTTTTTTCCTTTAATGGGTGATACCTTTACATGCTTTCTTATGTAAACCAGCATGTTAGTCTATGCACTACTGGTATATGACATATGGTATGATACCTTTTACCCAGCTTCTTGCATTTTTTTCTTTATTACAGGAACACTTCTATTTTATATGGCAATTTAAGTAAGAGACTCTGGGAATTAACAAGATGGCAATGGTGTGAGGAGTAATGTGTTGAATAAAATGATTAAAGGAAAACTATTATTCTCCTAGAACTACAGATACTCTGATCCATATGAAACAAACACAAAAGAAAAAACCCACAACAGTTGAATTGGGCCAATCCTTTTTGTAGTTGTTACTCCAGAATTTCACAGAGAAGAAGCATGAGCTCTGCCAGAGCAGAGGCTGCTGGTGTTCATCCTGAGCTGTAAGAAAACTGATATGAAAATAGGCACAGTGTCTCAATGGATCTATTGTGACCATGCTGACTTATAACAGGTGTCAACCTACACAGAAACACACTAAAACCAATTACAGACACTCAGGAAAGAATTAATTTTAAAAACCCCACCTACAGGCTGGTGGAGTAGACAGAAATACAAAATTAAGTAAATCATAAACCAGACTAACAAGATAATTCTTCAAAATCTACAAATAAGATAGTGGCACTAAATTAAATTTAGGATACAGACAAAATGAGGATAAGAGAAGCTAAACCTGAAATTCCCCTCTGAAAGCTTAATACAAAATAGAATATAAATGCAAAAGAGATGGCACTAAACCCTCTTTACCTTCCCACAGTATTTATTGTGCTCCTCCATTTGCCAAATATTGGCACTCCCTCTGTGGTTTAACCAGGTGACCTTAGTCCTAACACTCTGTTCCTCACTTTCTGCACCACCCCAAGCACAAACTCTGACTTCATCTGCCAGATAACTGCTCTTCCTTGGATCTGTCACCTTTCTGATACATATGTGGGTACACATTTTTCATCCTCATCCAAGTTTATGATGTGCAGAATTTATACCCATAATACAGATTCTTCTCTCCAGCTCTTATTTCAGACTTTAAAAGGTCCAGTATGAAGAGATATTTGGTCCTATTCCTTCTCTATGCTTTTTCCTTTGGAGGTAAGCAGCACAGTCTGTGTGGAGTCTGTTCTGCCAAGTTCCCTCCATGCCTGTGCCTGCTCTGAGTCAACACCCTGAGCTGCTCTATGGCACAGACAATGCGGAAAAATTCCAAAAAGCCAAAGGAAACTGATGAATAAGGTTGCAAGTACCTTTATTTAAGTATCTAATAGCACCTGTGTCTTCCAGAATTGCCAAAAATATGGGGTGTTCAACATGAAAAGTAATTTTTCAGGCTTGAAATTACTAGAAAAACTAGGCCCAATTACATTTCTGCCTCATCTTATTAAAACCCTTGAGCTCCCCAGATGATTTGATTCCAGTATTTACTAACCTTAGCTTCTAAACACAATTTTAATAGCATTTGTGCCTGTTTGCTTGCATGAAAAGTAGCATCAAACCCTACTAGCTTTGACTGAAGTAACCAAATAAAGTGTGTGATGCAAATTTTACAGCTGTTACTGTGCCCTGGACCTAAAAGACCTGCTCTAAAGACTCAAAGCTCTTGTTGCACCCTCTCCTACTTAATCCAAAACATAATTTCATTTCTGCTCCCCCCCAATCATTAAGGAACAGCTTCAGCTAACAATCAGCTCATCAAGTAAAACTGTGCCTCAAGCTCAACTTGAGGGTGCACAAGAAAATATGCGCACAGCTTAATGTTATCTGTAGCAGGAAAACAGATGGCAAGTGAAACTGCCAGGACCATTATTAATGACACAGAAAAGCACTTCCCAGCTGAATTTCAAATAAGAGCTTCAAAGTTTGTATGCGGTTTTTTTTTTTTTTTTTTTTTGTTAGGAACCTCTGCAATGGATCTGGACTGTCCATCAGGATTACTGAGACACAAGGCCTAAAAGACTGAATTCATCATGTTTCCAAGTCCCTTCAGCAAGTTCAGGAAGTAGATTTCTCTACAGCTTCAAATAAAACAATCAGCAGCACTAGAAAAACACAGCATCAACCACATTTTTCAAAGGAAGTAAATCATAAGCCATAACAAACTCCCAAGGGAACTCCTTGCCTGGGAAAGGTTTATCGCCTTTGCCCAGCCGCAAACAGCACCACAAACACCGCCTCTCACATTGATGTCACTGCAGTTCAGATGAGGATGACATTACTCAAGGTCATCTGTTACATAAAAATGCATAGCAAAGTCAACCACCTCATTTTAAATGGTGGCATGCTCTGCTTCTGATGTACAGTCCCTCCCAAGTAAGGGTATTACAAAAATAAACCACCACCTCCAGTAACACAGAGCCACCTAAGGTACACCTTAAATCATAATTTATCTCCTTTAAAACAAAGGAATGTAGCTTTACATTGTCATGATCAGTAATCCCATATCCTAATTCAGTTATGGAAGAGGAAAACTACCCAAAAGACCAATTCTTGTCTTAGTATGAAATCACATTTTTCTCTAGAAGCTGCAACCTCTCTCAACCACACTAAAGGGCGATTCCAGAGGGAACGATATTTTTATATTAGATCATCTGAAAAGCTCAACTAAAGCTTTTAAGAGATGAAGTCGGTTTTTAACTGGGGAGCATGAACTCTTGCCGGAAAAAGACTTTTAAAAGGGGAAATTACAACTCACCCAGCCGACAAGGTGTTAGAAGAACGGTAAGGTGAGGACTTCTGCTTGTCCCCTTAAGGAGAAATGAGTACCCACCTATGTATCAGTTTCAAGCATGGTCACTCTGGCCAAGTCTTGTATTTTGACTCCAGAGAGTCTCATGCCCTCAGACCCCACGTTACAGGAAAATGCATATCCCAAGCAGAGCAGACCACACTGCCATTCTCAGGCGTTAACAGGAGTGTCACTTTGCGCTATCAGCACTTCTGCCTGCTCTGCTAAAGGCATGTGCCTTTGAGACCTGCACAAAGCCCATGTGCTGCCAGGCCACCTGGCAAGCCCACACACACTTTTCCCAAGAATTCGTGGCTATGTTACACAGCGCATACCCTCTCTTCCATAAGGTTCTCTCATTTCATCAAGCAACTTACGTCCTTTTATAAACAAAGAGGAGGTGGTGTCCCATCATGGTCAAGTGGCACTTTTGCATGACCCTGGGTGCCAGCTCTGACTCCAATAACAGGTATGAATATCAGTGGCGTCCAAGAGCATAAAGCAGAACTGCTGCGATGGCTCCAAAACATTGATTCCTCCTCTTTTACTATGGGAATGAATCCTGCTAAGCTTTGTGCACAATAGTGTGAAATGACCCACTTTTGCAATAAAATAGTAATCAAACTAATTAAAAATTCCTCCTGAAGACCTGGGCCTGTTAAAATACAGAGTATATGACAAAACTTCAGAACTACTCCTTTTATGATGTAAATGTCACCAAACAGGTTTTTCTTATTTCAGTGTTTTTGGTGAAAATTGCACCCCATTCTCCCCCTTCCCTACCTCATACCACTCTTGGTAGAAGGGAAGAGACTGTTTGCGACCCCCTAGCCATGAAAAACAGACCAAATGGTCAACTCCTGGTAGTGCTCCTATGTCAGCATTATGTAGTGAAAGGGTCACCTTCAGAGTGTGCATTCTGTCCTCTTGGTGACGAGTTGGTGTTGTAATGCCAAGTTATTGCCATCAGAAAAAAGGCAATTTGTCCCAAGTCAGAGACAAGAGCAATTTCAATAGAAGGAGTTATAACTGCAATTTAGTGGCTGATCTAAACACTATACTTTGCCATCTCCCTGGTTAAGAATAGGTTTTATCTCTCCATTATGAACACTGATGAAATCTTACAGTCATGCATAATTCTCATGATTACTGGAGACTAATTCCTTCTGGAGTGATTCTACATCCTGAGATAAATAAACCAGGCTAACAAACTGTCTGCTCTTAGAACATTTATACTGGCAAGAGGCAATCACCCTGGAATCTTGGAGGAGGCGAGAAGAGACCTCCAGAAATTGCCCACCTTGAGCAGCTTGCTCAGGGCCACTCCTGATCAGGTTTTAACCACTCCCACAGACAGAGACTCCACAACCTCACTGGATAACCTCTTCCAGTGTTCAACTAAACACACAGTGAAAAACCCTTTTTCTACATTTAAGTGGAGTTTCCTGCTTTTCATTTAGCGCCCACTGCTTCCTGCCCTTTCACCACTGAAGAATCTGGTTCAACCTCCTTTACCTCTAACCCCTACCAGGCATTTCTACTCACTGATAAACTCCCTCCCCCCAAACTCACATTTGTGTTGTTTTTCAGTTGCCAATTTTCTGATTTTCCCATTCAGATATTGTGGGAGAACCTTTTCTCCAGTTGAAAGCCCTACTGATGACAATAAATACAGTGAGGCTTGCAGCAAACTACGAAAAGATTAATGTAACCTGAGAAGTCATAGCTAATTCCAGCAAAGGAGATTATTAAAACTCAATGAGCACCGGTCACTACATCACTTGCCAGTCTGTTATTGAGTGTTTTATAATGTAAAACTGTGAACCAATTAAATTTGATTAAATTAAATCTGTGTAAATTAATCAAATTAAAACTGTGAATCAAAAAACCTATGAACCAAGACAAAAGGCCTTATTGAAAAAGCAATGAACTAGAATAGGGGGAAAGCTGGTTTAAAAGATAATCTTCTGGAAAGTCCTTTGAGGCCCCAACAAAACATTCCATGCAAAGCAATTTTAACATAGCACAATTTGTTGAACACACACTCCAGTTGGTACCTGTGGGAGCTCAAAATCAGAAAACACACATCTAAAAGCATCATTACCTTGAAAAATTATCACATACTAGTAGAGTAATTCCTGCCCGCCAGCCATGGGCACGCACACCTTTGTGGGCCCAGATGTTAACTGAAGCCCAGTATTAGTGAATTATCTAATTTTTTGTTGTTACAGTCTGGATAATTGCACTAGTAATCTGTCTTTATTTATTTAGGGATAAAATTGTTTATCCCTAAAGCTATTGGTCTCGTGCCTGTTACCACATCCCCAACCTGTAACTCAGCAGGGCTGCCTAAGCCCTTACAACTGGTAACACCATGTCCCTACATCCTGATTAAGCCCATTTGATTTTTGTATTATCCACCTTGTGAGAGATTTTGTCAGGAGCTGTCAGTCATTATATGGCAGAGCTTAAAGAAAAATTTGGGATTCCTTTTTTATACCCCCAGTGCAGCTGTTATTGTTCCTGTGAAAATTTGCCTCCTGCTACAAGTTGAATAACAATTTGCTGTGCTTACGGGCTTACAATTCCCTTTTGAAAAGAAAATAATTTAAATTCCTTTTTCTCCAAAATATAGTCCATCTGGATACAGTACTGAAGTGAAAAAATAACTACCTTCCCTATTTGGTAACTCATTTTTTACAGATCTTTTGACCATAAAGCCCAACTAATCTGGATGGGAGAAAGACCCTTGTACAAATAATCCAACAAGAGACAAAACAAAGCTGTGCTAAAATGGCCTGAACTAATTTACTTCCCTAGTCCTAAGACACTATACTCATGGAACTGACTGAGTTATACAGTTACAACTGAGTTGCCAGGTCAGGTTAGGATGCTTTAAAGCTCCAGCTCGCTCATTGCAATGGTCAGTGCCTCCAAGACTCAGCTGCAAATGACAAAGCATCATCAATCCAGTTGTTTAACTCCAGAGGTACAGAGATGTATCTGTGCACTATCTAGAAATAAAGCAAACTGTTTTAATTATCCTTAAGCTGAACACCTAAGTGAAGGAAATTATGAGAAAGCACTATGTGTGAAAGAAATTAGCAGTTCCAGTGCAGAACTCATTTAGAATACCAATAAAATGAGGCTGTCTCCCTCCTTCTCCCCAAATGGAGAGCTGAAATGAAGAAGAGACATTTAATTAAACAAATAAATACCAGCATTAGCACAAATCCAATGAAGGCTAAAATTGTGCCAGCAAGTTCTACAGGCTGCATTCTGATTTGCATTTTTATGCTTTTCAGTTGGCAATGACAAAAATGAAAAGGAAAACAACTGAGGCCTACAGAAAAAGGAGTAAAGTGTCTGTGGAAACCTGTAACCACAGGTCTACCTTGGTGTCTACAAATAGCTGGAAATAATTTCTGTTAACAACAATCTGCTAACTGTTGCAAATGCCTTGAAAAATCAATTTCAGTACAACATAGATTGTGTATTTTTTTTCCTTTC
Source organism: Pyrgilauda ruficollis (assembly GCF_017590135.1). Lineage (NCBI taxonomy): Eukaryota > Metazoa > Chordata > Aves > Passeriformes > Passeridae > Pyrgilauda > Pyrgilauda ruficollis. Next base: position 108,674 of record NW_024530932.1, on the reverse strand, counting down.
CTTCCTTTAAAATTCCCCAGTATTACTTGTACAGATGAGATGCCTGCAGAGAGCAACAGGAACACTTCTGTGAGAAATCAAATTTGCTGAAACTCAGATTCATGTTTGCATTATCCAGGCTGGATACTGGAACTATACTGGAACTGGAAATATACTGGAACTATATTTCCAGGCTGGTCCTATAAAAGTTCCTAATTAGAGCTTCTGGAATGTTGCTATTTGCTGACAAATGAGGATTACATGGAGAACCTGCTCATTGTACAGGCCAGACCAGAAGTTCATATGAGTTCTACAGCAACAGACATGCATCAATTCCAGCTGACAAAACTAAGATACTGCCTCAGGGCTGAGTCCATGTGACATCAGCAACACAAGTGAATGTAGCCAGGACACACAGTCCTTTCAGCTCCATCCTCTTCTGCTTCCCAAATCCATGGTGACATTGAAAACTCCATGGGTAGGGAAAGAAAAAGCTAGAGCATATAACTTGGAAAGACTGAAGTTATTTCTAATTGCAGCATAGTGGGAGTGATGCTAACTAGAAATCACGTCAGAGATGTGGCCCAGATCTGCCTCTCCTTCCATTCTCCTGAACAAGGTAATAACAATAATTTAGAATAATAGATCTGCTCAAACAGTATCTGTCACCACACACAACAAATATCCACTATCAATTTCGTTATTTACATTCCAAAACTGAAATTTCAGACTGCAGTTCCACAGAAATCTTCAGTCAAATAATACCATTAATTCCAGTAAGGATTTGGAAGAAGGGCCAAGGACTGCACTGAACTGTTTGCTCGATCTTATGCAGTAAGAAGGAACAATAAACAGCCTGAGTTTATTTTTATTGTTTTTACTACATAACTCAAAGACACCTTGACAAAACTGAGAAAGTGACTGAGAGAAATAACATGTACCTCCATAGGAAAACATGTTAGTAAGTGTCATCTTAGGCACTCACCAAATCAAAGATAATGGGCAAACAGTGCACAAAAAAGAATTACAAAGTCAAAGAGTAACATAAGCCAAAAATGTCACCTTAGTGCAAAAAAAAGGAAGCCATTCTCTAATGTATTAAAAAGGCCTACCCAGCCCTAGGGGGCCTTCTCCTGAAGGAGAATAATTCAGAATTCAGTCTACACAATGCATTTTGCTGGGGATGTTGGGAGACGCCAAAGGCGAACAGCATGAATGATGACATCCTAGAACAGAGAGGAAAATTAAGGAATCTGTCAGACACTATGTTGCTCAGGAGCTCCATGGGATTAGCTAAACCCATCTGTCCCTTTCTGTAATGGAGGGTTCTCTATTCTGTGTGAACCTATTACCAAGAATGACCTCCAAGGATGATATCTAAACACTATCTTCATTAAATAAAACTAGAACATAATACACGACCTTGACAGATCACATTAACTAGAAAAATGGCATACATCAGGTGGAAAGTCAGCATAGAAATGAGCGATATTGGTCAGACTCGGCTCTACAAGGTTAGTAAAGATAATTTTAAATAGTGTGGTCTCAGCCAGAACTGCAATGTTATTTTACCATACTTCATTTGAAACAGTTTGAATACCGTAATCACATTTCAATGTTAAGTACATTTTTAGTACATATAAACTCCAGAAGTTATTGTCTAGATTCCATGAGTATATATTCTCTAAGAAAAAATTAAAGGACAAAAATTAATTTCCTCGTAAAGAATTCTCTAGTTACACAAACAGTTGATTCAATGTTGTATCATGTAAAACAGCAACCTCTAAACCACAGCTATTTCTCCTACTCTTAGAACAAGTCCTCTACACAGAACTGCAGGCCCAGCCACTCTTTGGCACTAAGAACAGCATGAGTTCCCACTCACATGGCCCCAGAGAGAGCACACATTCCAGCTCTGCACCGTCTCCTGTGGCTGTAGTCACAAAACTCACTCACACTCACTCCCAAGGAAGTTCTTAAAGAAAGGGGAAGATTCTCCCATCAGGTAGTGGGAAGAGGGCAGGTTTTGCTCCCTTTTGCTTTTGCTTTTTTATGAGCAGACAAGCTACTGCAATCAGCACAGACTCATTTGCTGGTACTCTCCAGCACACTGAGCTGTGGGCTCACAGGTGATCCACAGGCAGGATGTCACCTTCAAAGGCTGGAATTGACAGGACATGTTATGAATTAAGTGGTCAGCCTTCAGTTATTATCAGTCAGCATCTCTCTAAAGCATTTCTTCAATTCCAACCTATTACAGCACTTGACTCAGCTGGGGAACTTTAGAATATATTTCTTCTACAGAGTAAACCCACGCTTGCTTTGGAAAAAACCCACTTGCAACAATTATTTGAACTACAAAGGTTTCAGGAGCATTTCTTGCCATTGTGATCTATTCAGCAGCAGATCAAACACTACAAAAGACTCGAGAGACAGCCTGCATTTTAAAATTTATTCTCCTCAAGCGACACTCTTCATCTAGAAGCAAGTACACAACTATTCTGAGCTTTCACTTCAATTGGGAAAGGCTACATCACAGTTCAGTGGCACAAAACACAAACATCACGAACATCTCTTCAGCTTATTCTTCTCCCATAGAAGAAGAAATAACTCCTTTTAACAAAGTGGAAAGAATTTCTTAATAAAGTCTACTTAGTATGGTGTAGTACACATATACAATACTTGAATATTTGTGCTGTCTTTCCCTCCTCCCCTGCACTGCTATTGTTATCTTTGCTTTTCACTTCTGGCTTAGATGCAAGAAAGCAGCAGTCTGGAGTCTGCCATCCTCTACACTGCATGAGACTGGACTTCAAACCAACAGTTACCCAGGCTCAATTCTATTCTATGTTTGCCAGTATAAGCCCAGTGTAGCTTTCCCCTTCACTTGGCCATTTCCATACTTACACCTGCATGTCTGAGAGCAGCCTGGGTTTATAACCCCCTTTTCAGACATCTGCTGCTCTCCCAAAAGGGATGGACACCAGAAAAATTTTCACTTCTACTCCACATGTAAGAAGTCAAAGACTAAATTTGGATGGCCTTTCAGCAATGACCAACATTGCACCTCTGTTTTAGGCAGGTTCAGCCTTCCCTAAATCATTCCCAACAAATGTCTGGGAAAAGCCACTTGAAAGCCTTAAAGCAGTAAAGGTTTGATACTACAAAAAAACATTTCCCTAATTCATTTCAGTCTTCTCTGGGCTAACCCACCTTTTTCTGTCCACACAACACAGGAAAAACCTGTGGAGTATCCACTACCCTGTATGTGGTGCTCATTTATGAGAACTGCAGACAAGTTACATCTTGCTAGAGCTGGGATGTGGCTGCTTGCTGTTTGGAACAGAGTCAAGTGGGGCAGAGATGCTGCTCATCATGTTGCTGAGAAGGAGGTGAGAAGGAGGGCAAGCTCCAGTGGTGCCAAAAGTCCAAAAACTACCTGAACCAGTGTGAACTGATGATGATCTCAGCCACAGATGAAACTTCAAAGGGGAACTGTTGCTGCACTGTTTTTACCAGAAGGAGCCTTCTATTAATAAACTCTGATAAACCATTTGACATTAAAATGCAGAGCTGCTTTTAAAGGATCAAAGCATCAAATGTTAGTTATTAGAATTGTTAAAATGACACTTTCCCTCCGGTCCTTTCTTATTATTAATCACAGCAGCTCCCCAAACTTCACCAGCTAAGCAGGGGCTGCCCCTGCAATGCATTTAAGTCACAGTGAAGTTATCACCATAAACTTCTAGAATTCACAGGAAGCAGTCAGTGTCACAGCCACCAGGAACAAAAGGGAAATATCACTTTTCACATTGACTCTTCTGATTTGAGAGAAAGAATTCTAATCATACTCCAGCCCTCATCCTGTTTATATTTAAGCATACTAGAGGAAAAAATTATGCATACACACAAAGAGGTACACATAATTTTTGCTAGAGGTAGCACACAAAAACAGTAGTTGAGATAAAAAAATTTATTCTGTTCACAACATCCAGAAGAGCAGGTAAAACCACAATTCTGCCAGGAAGTTTTGAGTGAAATAGTGCTTAGTAATTGCACTCATTACACCCCATTACTTTAGGGATAAACAGGAAGAAAACCAAATCACTTTCCTTCAATTTCATGGCATAACAATCAGCTACATGTGATTTATGGAAGCTCAGATGAAGCTGAGGAAGAATAATTTCATATATCAATGAGACTGATTACCAACAAAGCTTATTCTATGAGACAAGAGTGCTCAGTTAAAACACAGAAGGAGTAAGAGAACACATGTAACAAATTCATTACATTTGGTTCAGTTCTTTCTCCTACAAGCCACATTTGCAGTTCCTGAAAAACAATGCACTGCCTGAAGCAATATAACATTTCCTCCATCATAGTGAGAACCTAAATGCTGCTCTTATGTATTTTCAGAACGGAGGATGAAACAAAAAGACTGACAGGATCAGTCCATGCTTCAGAAAAAGAGGTGTACTTACTATATGAGTCCCTGTAGTTTGAAAACAGCACGAAGACCTATCTGCCACCAGCCACAGAGACTGTTTCTCTACATGTGCTGCCTGATGAACATCTGGATAAGAATCAGAGCCAGATCTTGAGAATCACCCATGCAGATCTGAGCACAACTGACTTGAAAGACTGTCACAGCTCGATGCCCAAGTGTTTCTAAACACTTAAGCAGTATCAGTTAGGCACTCACCTGGTAAGTTCATGGGCAAATGTCATTTTAGAAATGACCCCTACTGGAAAATACTTCTGTGGAACACAAGGCTAAGAGTAAATGTACTTTGACGTGAACAAACAAACAAAATGAAATTCAGCACTATGCTCCATCATCATCTTTTAATAACAGCATCCAAAAAACTCTGTTTCAGATATCTGATAAGTATTTGTGCATTCCCTCATTAGGGGTATTGCAATGGCTCTCATTAAAGAATGACAATTTTTGTAGTTGTTTAGCATAAAGCCAAATGATGTGCTTACTGTTCCATAACAAGCATTGTTCAACAAGCAGATTCAATGAGGAAACATAGCGGTGAAAAAAGCATTGATTTCTCTCGCACATGTCTATCATTTCTGATACAAGCAGACAACAAACCAACTGGTCCTTGTTCTCTGGTTTAGTTGCTCATCTGCCTGGAATTATCCAAGAAAGGCAGTGGCATTGGAAAAAGCAACATTTGACTGCTCTAATGTTATTAACCTCTTTCCCATACCTGGGACAGACATAAATATGCCAAGTGGAGATGCTTAGTGTGCTCCATTCACCTAAAGTCACTTCTGCCAGGATGCTCCCTGGACCATCTAGCACCCTCAGAAAGCTGTTTACAGAATGCCACCCTAAGACACAGAAGAAGTAGAGCCTCAAGCAGTCAGAAGCATTTTTCTGAACAGATTACTGCAGAAAAGTTCAACACATTCTTTGCAAAAACAAAACAAATGTAAACCATATAGTGTGGTTGCATGGTATTTATTTGCCAGCTGGACTTAAACCATGACAAATACGTAAGCAATCTAACAAGAGAAGCTTAAAATAACATTGCTACTGAAAGCTTTAAAGCTGATCTACTTCAACTTGAATTATTTTTAAACATTTAAATCATTCATTTGATTCAGCAAAAGATTTTCAAGCATACACTTAAGCAAGCAGTTAGCTGCACAGAAGGCAAAGCTTTCACACAGGTTTAATACTAACAGAACAATGTAGGAAATCAAGAATCACATCCAGAAATCCGAAGTGTTTCAAGCACTAAAAAAATCTAACTACTTAATATGGTAAGGTAGGATATCTTGGAAATTGGATGCAAACCACTTTCATCCAGTGAGACAGACTCAGCATGTATCCATCTGTAATCTCCCAGATTAAATCAGTGACAAGTGAGCTCCTACTGTACCCTCACTGCAATCAGAGCATTAAGACTCAGATATAAAGAGACAGCATCCAAACCAAATGTGTTCCTAGCACCACTTCCAACAACCCCGTGGAAACCCAGATTCAAGTCAAAGCAAACTTAGGAGACAACATTCCCCCAGTGCCTGTTCACTGCAGGAACAGAATCCCTCCAGCACTTGAGGCTTTTTTTTTTTTTTTATACTGCTGCTGATTACCCTGTGCAGAGGAAAAATGCTCCAGTGCTTTGCGTTGTGTGGGTGATGCTCCCATTTCCCAGCTGAGTTTGGTTCAACATTTATAGAAGGGATAAAGCATTCTGAATTGGCTCCTATCAGTAAAATGACTCAGTGATCACTGTGCAAGTGGGAGGACTTCAAGCATTTGACATTGCTTCTCACATCCTTGCTGTCACAAATGCAAATGTTAGGGAATTTAAACTCGTTCCTATATTGTCATTTTAAAATCCTAAAGGGACCTTTGATCATTCAGCGGCCTGTTGAATATTTAGCAGTCAGGAAGAAAGGATTTTTTTTCCTTCTCTGATGGTTTAACTGGTTTCAAATCTAATACTGCTTCCTTTATGTAAATACAATGTATCAGCATCTTCCTCAGAGAAAAAATCCCTTCAATTAAAAATTGATCTACCTTCTAAACTAATGAAAAAAAGACAACAGAAGTAATATAAACAGACAGAAGATAGGGCTGTGAATGCCACAAGCTACATAACCTACATGCACAGAGCACATGTACATCTTGGGGGCTTAAAAAAGAAAATTTAATTATTCTGTCCCTCTTCAAAGCTAAGAGCCTTGCAAATATTGGCTGGGGACATGCTCAACTTGTTGAAGGCAGCATTGCCACCACCGTCTTCAGCGGCGTATGGCTTTGGTTCTGAGGGCACCAACACCCCTACTGCACTTGAACCCATTAATCCCACTGAAGCACACAAGATTGTTTTCATCCTAATATCCACCACACTCCGTGAGGAGATGTGTCTCTGACCTAGGAGCTGAAAAGAAGCACCAGGGTGCCCTGAGCTGTAAGCAGCCCTGTTGTGCTGGCTCAACTCAGCTCGCAGCCTGAGGAGAGAAGGCTGCTGTAGCCTCCCACACAAAGCCTCTCCCGTGCTCGTTAGCATGCCTGTTATTATTAATGACTCATCTTCAGCGTAAAGCACCAGCTCAGACTTCTCATTAATCACCTCAAGTGTGCTGCCTCCTGCACTTTGCTCAGAGTCCCCGCTAATTCAGGTTTCAGCATTACAAACACCGGAAAGGAGTTTGTGGGTCAGGCCCCACTCTTCAGCAAGGACTATAACCTCACAGAAAACACCTTACAGGCAGGATCTGCTTTTTCCAACCCAGTCTTGGGTAATTCCTGGATATTTTTCATAAGCCAAAATAACTGCTTTTGAAATATGATTCTTAAATTACATGGGTGGCCAGCAGGTCACTGCTGGTGCATTCCCAGTGACAGGCTCAGACAGAGAACTACTCCTGTACACCTTTCCTGTAGAAAAAAACCACTGACTAGGTGGTTCAACAGTATGAAAAGCCTAGAGTAAGAAATGAATGCACTGTACTGCAAGTTGATTTATCCTTCAGGGGAAGGGAAACAAAAGCTCTATACACATTATGAGAAGGAAAAAGCCACTGAGAACAGCTGCAGGTTGTGATGAGGAAGCGCTGACTTTTCATGGTCTGTGGGCACCTTCTCCTGTATCCCAGCCACCACTAGATCACATTCACTGTTCCTTCTTTAAGACTCTTTGGATTTCAATTACTGTTTCTTCATTATTTCTGTAATAACTACATTTTATTCCACTTTACAGATGACCTTCTTTAATGCTAACTAAAAAGGAATATGGCTTCCTACTCTAGCTTAAAATGGGTTTTGCACAAATAAACAGCAGGGCAAAGTGCGTTGTTAGCAAAAATGAACAGCCTATAACTGGTGTAAATTTATGCCCACCCACTGGTTAGCCCATCAGTTTCTTCTCTTATGAAATGTCAAAGCACCTGTCAATCTTGCAGACAATGTGAGAGGCTTCACCACAAAGAGTAAAACAACTCTGCCTTGTAACTTGCCACACCATTCGATGGGTGCACTGTTCAATACAGAGGTTAGAGCCCAGACACAGTAGACATGCATCAGAAACTCCACAAATATGTAAGCAGAGCACCAAGGCTGTAGCACTCCTTGACACACCACTTTCCTAAAATACACACTAGGTACAACATATGGGGGATCCACCTAGAGCCATGTATCTGCCAGGTGTATACCAGAGCAGTTGCACTGACTCTAGACCCCGTGATTGATCACTTATCTATCCCCATAGATTGCTTATCTACCAAGACCATTTCTATTATTGGAGCACCAATTCCCAGGTCAACTTGAGTTCAAGAGCTGTGCTTCATTCAAGCCAAAAGTCCACATCTTCACATATAGCTCTCTCCAAAGGAAGGGGACAGCTTCTCCCCTGACTGGCACTGTGAGATTGAACCTACACAAGCCTGTAACACCACTAAGACTGGATGTAGCAAGCTATGTGGATAACTCCCCAGCATTTGTATCTTAAAAACACTGCTCAATTTCCTTCCACGAGACAAGTGTCTGCAGCTACCCTAAAGGAAGTGTTCATTCCTTCTTCCCTTGCCTGCTTAAAATAAATACCTTTCTGGCACAGAAAAAAACCATACTTTTAGACATGCTACATATGAGCAATACATTTTGCTGTAAGACAACAGACTGAGACCTGAGCTTAAGGCAGCAAGGGGCAGCCCACAGCTGACAACACTCACAGATCAGCTGAGCTCATGTCACAGGCAGCATTGCTTTTCTGCCTGAAATACATTTTGTTTCCCCTTCTGCTTTAGATTACTTTCTTTTTTGGTTTTGCACTTTGGGATCACTAACTGCAAACCCAGCAGCCACGTGTTGCTGCCCCTCCAAGTCCCAGCTCCTCTGGTGAATGGCCCCTCAGCGAGGACCTCACCATCCTCATCTCACTGAGCTTTTCACCTTGGGTAAGAGCAGTCCAAGCCCACTCAGCACTGACCAGTGTAAGGAATGGTCTCCTGTTAGAGGGGAAAATGTCCTGGCTCAAGGGGCCAGACTTCCTGAAGTGATGAAGCTTCTCTCCTTTCCATCCCCAGAGGATTACCTGCCTTGCTCCAAGCCCTGCTCCTTGCTGGATGGCTGTCAGTGCAATTCCAGCATGCTGGCCCAGTAGCTGAAAATTGCTAAAATGCACTAGTGACCAAACCTCACTCAGCACACCAGCTTGGGCAACATCAGTGCTGTGGCTTCATCACATCAAGTCTCTACTTTAGTTGACTCAAACACTTGAAATCTCAGTAAACCACCCAGTGGCTATTCAAGTCTCCCAGCACAGTAAGAGTACTCATGAAAACACTGAAGGAGCTTTCCAGTTCAAATAAAGCAAACTTTTATTTCCTTCCATAGTACATTGCTTTAGTCAGGGCAATCTGACACTGTTCAAAAGCCTATATTTAATCAATAGCAGTTAAAAGCTGTCTTTCCACACAGGAACTTAAAGTAATGAATTTCAGCTGCTGAGCTTGTTAAGGACACTTCCCTGCCCAACACTCTCACACACCTGAGCTGGGACTGAGGCCCCTTCATAGCTGCACCCCCACACTCACACACAACAGTTTTCCTCACCAATTACCCCAGGATTCCCACAGCACAGTTTCAGATGTCTCCACCTCTTAAGCACCCTAATCATGGTATAATAACAAAATTACAGCTCAAGCTGGTGCCTCTGAGGAGGAATTCAGAACAAAGGAGCCCTCATTTTTATACCCTCACAGTGTAAGGGCAGGAGAGTCTGCAATGATCAGCTCCTGCTGTATCCCTGAGTGTCTGGTCCCCTGGCTGGGCCACAGGTCCCAGGGCCCTCTGTTCTGCAAAGGGTTGGCACTTCATGGCCTCTTGCTTGGGGCTCAGGCTCCCCCCCCCGCCAAGAGCTGAAGCTGTAACTCAACAGCACTGCAGCCACAGCCTGAGCTACCTGCACCAAATACAGGATCTGCCAAATACAAGTTCACTGCCAAAACGCTGAGAGAACTCACTCTGCAGAAATTCCAGACTAAATTTGCACTGGAAAGTTTTTTCTGTACTAGTGGTACATACTGGGAGCATGAAACCAACCTGTCTTTATTGATATGTCTATACCCACACCAATTCTTGCAATGCAGTTCCTCCACCAGTATAGCATGTCATGAAAAACTTTCTCAATTTTTTTTCCTTTTACTATAAAAGCTTTGTTGACATTTGGGATGAAGCTCCTCAGAGAGCTCTACCAATCTCTGTCTACCTTCTAAATATAGTCTTTCTTCAGACATCTATCACATCCTCCCATGACACACACAGAATCTGTTCAAGCTTTTTGTACAGTCAGTGACAGATTTAACTCTGCATTTGCCAGACTGGGAATGGTAGAGATGTGCCAGCACTTCTCTGACAACATTTCTGTCCTTTCCCATCAATTATTAGACTGTGTAGCTACTTGTCTCCCAATGCCCCATAACTGCTGAGAAAGAGCCTATTTTGAAGCTTGTAAAGTGCACAAGCAAAAAAAAAAAAGGCCCTCTGATGCTTGTTCTTTACAAACTAGGAACCAGCTCCTGGTCCCTTCCCTGCGTAACCTCTCCCTTTCTCAGACTGCTTCTTGAGGCTCACTTGGAAGTGCAATATGCTTTGCACCTCTACAAAGCAAAATAATCCCAGAGGATTTGAAGTTTCAACATTCAAACCCAAATCCCATGGGTTTCAACTCAAGGGCACGCCATGTTTACTTGTGATTTCTGTTTTCTTTGGGAAGCCTTGGAGAGAAAAGTCAAGAATAAAATGCTCACTGCTGACACAAAGCAGTGCCTCCCAAGCCAAATGTTTGCACATGTGCAGAGGCACTCTAGGTACCAGATGTGACCTTAACAGCAATTCTGCTTGGAAAACATGATTACTTTTTTTTTTTTGTGAGAGAATGAAAAGGTTTAACATTCAGGTAATGTTCTTCAAAAGACTGCATTAGAGATGCAAAGATAAGCAAAGCACTCACACAATCATGAAACACCATCTGCTCTCTTTTATCTTCTAATGTCTATCAGCATCACCAGTGTTGCCAACATTAGTCACTCTCCTCATGATATTGGGTGTTTTTCTTGTGCTCTCAGCTCTCATAATCAAAATTATACAATAGCAGTTTACTTAAAATAAACTAAAAAAAGGGTGATGCCTGAGAAAACTGGTGTAAGTCAGCAGCTCAGAAAAGCAGAAAAGTCAGAGCTATTTAGATAGAATTTAACTGCTAAAATATGCAATGACATTAAGTGTACTCCAGGAGCCATCTTTCAGAGTAGCTCAGCTTCCACAGAGGTACCAAAGGGATAACCACACTTAAGACCCAGGGTAGCACACTGCATCTCTCAAAAACCTGCTTTTAACTATGACCACAGAATATCCAAAAAATCCTGTTGCAAGCCCCATTTTTACATAGGCATAGCTCATGACAGAGAAGTCATCTGAACTCTGTGCCTTCAGAAGCCAAGCAATACTCAAACACCGAGCCCCACATTGATTACAGTCTCATTATCTCCTCATGGGAGCATCCAGGAGAACAAGTGCAGCCTCTGCCTCCCATGCCAACTTTACACTATCACGATTTCATCTTACTCAGCTGCTTCACACAGCTTTTATTTTTATATAAAGTGAAGAAAGTTTTTGCTATTCTGAAACATGAAGCACGTCATTGCCACTACCTGCTGAGACCAGGGCGCAGCTCATGACAAGTGCTGTAGGCACCGGAGAGGCACCAGCAGACCTTGACTGGCAGGTGGAGAAGGGCAGCCCAGGAAATGCTGCTCACAGGTGTTTTTCAACAACTCAGCACAGCTGAGCTGGGACTCAAATTATTTGGGTCCCTCTGTATGTAGCCAGCAGCTGGGAAACACTTCCATTATGCCCTGCTCTGTCTACCCATTGCATCTCTAGCACAGGTGCCAAACAAAACCTTAGCCTCATCCTTGGCATTTCATAAGATCCAAAGTCTTTAACCTCAACCTCCTGTTTGAGCTGGAAAGCAGGGGCTGCACTATGTGAAAGCTTTCTGTTCCCTGCATGCATGTTACAGCCTGCATCTTTGCAGGAGGCTCTGTGACTCACATCTGACTCACGAGAGACCTGTACCACCAACTGCATCTAGCACAGCCAGAAAACAGAGTACTTGCCCTCAGGTTAGGAACTATTTTAATGCCTTGTGTGCTAAGGAAGAAACAAGCACAAGCCAAGGTAGCTGGCACAAGAAGATTTGAAGATGATGCTGCCCTCAAACCCACAAGCATCACCTAGCCCAAGCACTGGGGCTTCCACGAGGAAGATAAAACTGACAACAGCCACCACCTGAACCTCAACCACAGCATCCTGGCATCCAAATCCTGCTCAGAACTTTCTGCATGTATCTCAGGATCTCCTTTGATCATGATGACCCCAAGATGTATTAAAAGTCTCTTTTCCCCAACCCAGCTGTCGAAGGAGGAGTCAGAAGTTTTCAGCTGTGGTTCTCAAGGCTGTTTATTATTTCTTACCTAAAACATTTTGTGTCTGGCCTGACAAGGTCTGTTCTGCTGGTCGGTCTGAGGCACACTGCTCACCCACAGGGCTGGTGTTGTCTTTTATCCTATAAACTACGTATTTGATATTTACAGTTATGTTCCAATACCTATCACCTGTGTTAGACAGTGACTTTCTACTTTACACCAATCCCAAAGTGCCACCATCACCAAGAAGATGGAGGCTAGGAAGAAGAAAGAAGAATAGGACAACGCCCAAATCCCTCCATCTTGCCTCCTAGACCCCTATAGTAAAAATCTTCAAAATTCCACTTTTCACCTGGTGACAACTACTATTATGCTACTTAAACTTCTGTGACTTGTAATTCTTCATATCAAGTTGGTAATTTGCTCCATGGATTAAGACTGAAATCCCAAGTGTCTTTGGCTTCCTGCCCGGGTCTCCAAGCCCCTGCCAGGATCTTGAGCCATCCAGGGCACCCAGAGGGATGTCCTGGGTTCCGACACATATACCCACCTGAGTTCATACACCTACACAAGAGTGAACCCAAGCACACACTTGGTCTTTTACACAATCAAGTCCTGGTCTCTCCAGCACTGTGATTTGTGCAATGCATTTTTGAAAGTTTCATGTCTTTTCCTATCTATATTTTCCACCATGAAACAGCAAAGTTAGTAATTTTCTTACTGTTACAGCTTCCCCCTGCCAAGAGAGAGGGGAAAACCAGGATTTCAGAACATTTGAATATTTCTTAGAAAGTCACCTCCCTCTCTCCTTCCTGCCTCGATAAATCAAAGACATTTCTCCCCCACATTTAAAATCACTGATCTCATTAACTACTTAATGAGTTTTGTGCTTTCCTGCTGCACACGCAGAAAGGCTCAGTCTATTTTCCAAGTTACAACGATTTTATTTTTGTTGTCATTTCTAATACACAGTTTAGTGCACAGAGGTTTCCTAAGAGGCATGTGGACCAAGACATGTTTCTTCACAGTAGGAAATAGAGAAAATAGTAGAATAGCAGCACTAAAATGAAAAAAAAAATTATTTGAGATGTCAAACAAAACCTACAGCACCAAACCCAGGAGTTCCTTATTATATTACACTAGATTAAGAAAGCACAGGCAAAATGCGTAAAATACCATGGAAATAGAAAATTTGAAATCTTACAGGGTATATTATATTTAGCAATATAATTTAACAGCACAGTAAAGCAAAACTGCTTAAGCACTGGACATGTATATCATTATAGTTCACCCACTGCAAGTAACTCTGCCAGTAGAGACAAGAAGTTGTGAGTTGTCTGTAGGGAATTCTTTTGGATGAATTATCAGAGGTTGGTTGAATATTCAAAACAAGATAGATTTTAGAAACCAGTTTCTCAAAGAATATCCTCTACAGTTAGTCCTTCCAGAAAACCAGGCTGGATTTTTAATTGTGTATCTGTCAGTGCATATGATCTAAACCAATCATTTAAATTATGCTCAGTTTTTAGACATTATTTTTAAGAATAAGAAGAGAGGAGAGATCACAAGATGATCTGCTTGGTTGATCTCTGGCCACTACTGCCAGTAGAGCTGCTAGAGGGAAGCAGACATCCACACATGAAGGAATCCATCTTTTTAATCTACTGTAAATCAAATAAAATGATCACCTGGGCAGTATTCAACAAATGCCATTAACAGCAGTCACCAACACATGTCTAGAAAGCATATTTGAACTACTTAGTCAGCTTTCAAACAGCAGCAGCTTTCCAACAAAGATGTTTCTTTTCCAAGAAAACAAACATCTCTTATATTGTCACTTTTCCAAGTCTATATTTTACCTGATCGAAACCATATAAAGCTAACAGACTTGGCATTAACAAAAGGCTCAGATCCAAAGTCAGTGCCATAACTGCCAAAAACTTAGATTTGGAGTGAGCTGTCATTTGTGTCATAGGCTCAACAGTCTTGGATGCGTAGAAATTATAATAGAAAGCAAAATGTGATGCTGTCAGCCTTAACACAAGTTCCCTGCATCATATGAACTGCTCTAGCATTACCAGAATTCTAAACTTGAATGTTAGTGCAGGTGAAAGCAGGCAGGAAACAGCAGTGATATTGTAAAGTATCACAGTTTCAGGAAGCATAAATAGCAGAAGAAATGCCCAGCGGCAGCATCTTTCTCCACATCCCCAATCCTTCAATTACCCTGTGGTGAACCATGGGGAAATCACAGCCTTGGCCCAGGAGGGAGAGGATATGTGGTAGACAGTGAGGAGGAACAGAGGAAGTGGTTTTTAGCAGTAACCATGTAAGCAGAGTGCACCAATCACCAGCAACTATCTACAGAAGAATGGCGAGAAAACCAAGAATGATTCCCTGCCACAGGCAAAAAAGTATGGGCCTATCTCTTGGTCGTAACTTCTCCTGACTGAAAAGTCAAGCCAAGTGTCCTGCTGCCTGAAAAGTGGGAATAATTAGGGATCCTACATAGCCATTGCCTAGCAACACCTGCACAAAGAAAAAGTAGCTTCTCCTATCAATTGCAGAATAATTTTTTTTAGAAGAAATTTATCCTGACATCCACAAGTTTACAGATTTATACCTTTTTCCTTCTTTAAAACACTTAAGTAGTTAAATATAGAAAATAATGCTATTTGGCATCTATTAATTTGGCATAAAATTAAAGAAAACACATGTAAACAAAAATGCTTCAATAGCACAGGAAATATTTATTCTCTTAAGATCTTACTGGGTTAAATCAATATGAAAAAAGGAATGAAACAGTAAAAGGTATCATTACTCATCCAACTACCATGGTATAATGAAAGGAAAAGTCTCACACTAACTTTGATGAAACTAATAGTCTTGGTTTGATCACTCTGTTTCTCTAGAGATTCTGACAGGAAATATGTGAATGAAGTGAGGAAAGGGATCTCTCAACTACTCAAAACCCATAAATAAATAAATAAAAGCAAAACTCCAAAGCTAGTACAACAGCTTCAGATACCTTCTTACATTCAACCCCTCTTCCCATTATTTCCATGTAATGCTTCAATTTTAATTTTTTTTCTAACCTTACCATTATGCTACCTATGAGCCCTAGTTATTGGGTGACTCCATCTTCACTTCATCACCTTCTGGCCAATACATCACTCAGAACAAAATATCCAGGCCTAACCTGTCTTGCATGGGAATGATTTTTGGGAGGAATGGTGCTCTGTCATGGAGTTAAAGTGAGATCAAAAAAGTCTATACACCTCTGTCAAGCATATCCATTAATTTCAGCTTTCTAAATGCTTTGCTAAACACTGTGCTGATGCTCATCTCTGCAGAAGTCTCCTCCTTGCTTACCATGGCATGCCAAGCTCATATTTTACACAGATAAGGCAGAAATCTCTTACCAGCTCTGCAGGTAGGGAAACAGACTTACTAGATTGTCAGTGATTAAATGCAAAGCTGCAGCCAGTTTACGATAGACCAGAACTGCTCCTCCTACTTCTCCAGCAGCTTCTGTCCATGGATCTAAATTTCAAAGTAGCTCAAAGTACATCCAAGGCATTTTAAGCTCTGGAGTTAAAAATTAATTTTGCCTAGCAACATGCCCTTAAGTTATCTTTCACAGAAGTTGTTTCAGTGATCCTTTTTGTTACAGAGGTAGCTTGGGACCAGTATCAGCCTGTTCATTTACAACTGCTACTGAAAGAAACTGGAAAAAGCTTTACTTGATGCATCCAGGCGTGAGTTTTCTTCCCTGCTTCCTGCACTACTCCTTAACTGAGTATCACTGTCCCTATTTCCCCCAGAACAACAATTCAGGGAAAATACTTGTTTTTTTACAGCAACTATAATAATTTCTGATTTTCTCTTGACATGTGTGAGATTGCACAGAGTTTGCTATGGGATCCCCAGCTGCAAATGTCACCTCCCACATTTTTGTGCAGCTTCTCTTGACTACGTGCTTGTCTGCCATTGAGAAAGTGCTCCTACATTATTGCCAGTGTCTCTGCACGTTTCCCAGGGCAGAACATCTAATTGTTAATGATCACACATCCAAAATCCACCAGCTTCATAACTACACGCCAGCTCATCTGAAGATGCTTTGACAAAGCCTTCACATATTCTATCTTCCCCAGCTTCACCACATGAAAAATTGTCCTGGTCCTTTGAACACCTTATAGTCTCCAAAGAAAACCCTCCTGGCTTGTGCTTCACACACATAGCTCACTCCTAGTCCTTAGCAGAGACAAGGGACATAAATCCTACGCACAGAACAACGTTTTCCTCATTTAAAGAGGTTTGCAGTTGGAGCCACATGAAACTTTGTGTGCGACCCAAATAATATGGTTCAGGATGAATATTCCTCTTTTTTTTTTTTTTTTTGCCAAAACTCCTATTACTCCTGAATAAAAAGGAAGCCTTAAATTGTTTTTCAACCACATTCTCTGCATTGGATACCCTGCCAGATCTTTTTTGCTGACCATTTTATATGCTGATGCTGCCTTTTTTTTTTTTTTTTTTGCCTGTTGAACTATATTTTTAAGAAATTATTTTCACATGATGTTCTTTGGAAAAATGCAGACTGTTTTCCTAGTTATGCAGCTCCCATCATTACCTTCCACAAGTTGTGTATCTCTGTTTTGGCCACATCCTCTCATTACTTAGTGTAATTTATGAACTTTGATATTCATTCAGCTCCCATGCATTTAACCAGAGAAAAACAGCCCAATAAATGCTTGCAGGAACTACACTACCTGTCATTCCTTCTGTAATCCCTGGCACTTCTGTTCATTCTCCTTAGTAGTAAAAGAAAAATTAAGGTGGGAGAGCACACAACATCAGTGTCTTCTCTTCTGCTGAAATGACTACATGGGTTTATTTTCTGTTCCTGCAGGATCTGGAGCTGGGTTCTCAAGGTGTAGCTAAGCCTCTCACCTGTGAGTTGCATGCTCCCCCTTAGGATATTTGATGGCCATGCCACAAAAGCAAAGCTCTAGGGCCAGGCTCCACCAGCTAGCTGATGCTGAGCTCAAATTGTTCACAGTAGGGTTATGCTGGCTCAACACGTGTTCCCAGGTTTTAGTGGTGCAGTGATTTCCTCACCAGTTTCCAGCAGGAATCGTAACTCATCACTAGGATGTTCACTGAAGAGATTTTTGAACACACACTGTGGCCATTTTTCATTTTCCTGCTACCCCCATTCTCAATCTCAGTTTGTCTTGATTCTTTTTGAGTCAGACTCCTTAAGAGTTTCTCAGGTCATTCCAAAAACTGACCAAGAACCCTAATAAAGCTTGCAGAATTATGTATCAAATTGTATTTCAACAGGGAATAACTTATTTTCGGCATAAAAGATGCTGAACTCTAAGCAATTATAAGGGATATTATTAAGCCAACATAGTGAAAAGCTCACCTCCTCAACTTCCAAAATCATGATCATTCCTTTTGCCCTAGTGGCTACAGATACAGCCTTTAGAAAAATCTCAATTTTACATGTTCCTTGCTTTCTTGCATCACTTTGTGGTGGTGAAACCACTAGCATTGAGAACTGAAGGGCCTGGCTAAGAAGTTTCTTATCTAAAAGAACATTCCTCTTGACTAAAAGCTAATAGTCCACGATGGTTTCCAACACCCTCCTTGTGAGCTTGGGTAACACCAGAGAGGGGAAGATGCCATCTCAGTGCTCTCTAACTAGGGCCACAGTAAAGAAGGTTTCTGTCTGACTTGCCCTCATGTGTACTTGCACTGTTATCACTTGGAGTCCCCAGAGCCCCTGACAACTCTGCACCACATTTGTTCTGAACACAACAAAAACCCATCTTTCTCAGAGGCCCAAACAAGTGAAACCAATGACCTTATTTCATTTCCTTTTCCCTAAAGAAGCACTACTTTCAGTGCTGCATTGTAGCTGGCAGAACAGTATGTCTTACAAATTAAGCAGTGAGAAATAGCATTCCCAACATCCCATTGCATAATGCAAGACACTGGGATTTACTATGTTATTCTCGAGCCTTAACATACTGTACTCATCTATTCACAGAACACTGAATCCTCCTTTTTAGAAAAGGCTCCTACATGTTCCATGCTAACAAAGATGACATTTACAAGTTTTACCATGAGTCTTTTTTCTCCTCAATTAATTTTGTCATGGTAGGAGTATGTCACTTATTTATGGCACGCGTTTGGGTGGAGTGTGGGGTTTTAATCACCAACTGGAGGAATTTTTGTTGTTGGACATTTTGGCCAAAGCTGTGTTAATTTCAGAGTGGTTCAGAATTAGTAACACTGTTGAGCACTTTGGGAATACCTATTTCAGGATAAATCATCTGAGATTAGACACCCTGAAGTTAGAATCCCAGTTAAGGGTCACTCAATTGCCTTGGACAGCGACCTAATCTTTAATGCTAAAATGATATCATCTGTTTTATTGCTGTTGAGAGGGAAACAAAGTAATTAGCTGGTGCTTTTTAACAGGACAATCAGCAATTTAAGTTCCTTTTGCAGGGAAATAGTTGAAATTGCAGAGTTATCTGCAAATGAATCTTCACTGAATTGCTTCTCCACTGCCAAAAATAGGCCCACATTGCACAAAAAGCAGAGGCTGATGGGAGAGAATAGCATCATTAAAAAGCTCAAATGTGTATGTTATTCCACTTTCTCATGCAAACATTGCTTCTCTTTCACAGCCTTAGAGTAAGGGCATCATATTTGAAGGAAACCTTCTCTCTAGCTGCTTTGGAAGGAGTAAAATAACCAGTACAAGCCCACACAAACAAAGTAAAAAAACCCAAGCCTCTACAAGTCAAATACCTTAAAACTTCTTAAAAGTTTGGTTATCCTCTGACCAAATAATCTACCAAACACTTGACCAGATGTTTAGGTGGGCCAAAATGAACATTGATGAATGCCAAGTGACAACCACTGGCACTTCATGAACAAGAAGGCAACAGTCTGGGTGGGGATTTGAGAGCTGCACCAGAGGCACTAAAGTTGATCTCACAGAGAAAATCAGTAACTCCTGCACTGACTGCAATGGCCAACAACGACACACAGCTGAAAATCTTGCTCCTGGACAGAAACAAACACAGGCAATAAAACACCAGAGCAAATCTTGCCTGGGAAGATGGCTTCTTTTGCACAGAATCATAAGATCAATTAAGGGTGCACAGTTAAATTAATCTAGTTAGATTTTACTCAGGCAGCTGGTGTTGTACCTTAAAAATCTTAATTTAAAAATCAATTCAAATTGATTTGAAAAAAACCAAGGCCTTTTGAATTTAAGCTGTAAAGAAAGAACAACAATAAATTACAGTGTTTCAGTTTGAAGGAAGGTGTCTCATCAGTTACTAAAAGGATTTCTTCAAAAATATCTTCCTTAAAAGATCTGTGATAGAAAAGACAGCATACTAGTCACAGATTTAGAAGTGGTAATGAAGTGGAAGAAATTCTGATTACTGGCAGCAGAACAGGGACACAAAAATCCAAAAACTGAATCTCAAACATTAAACTCCCAGAAATAATTGGTTCATATAGTCTCACTTAAAAAAAAAAAACCAAAAAAAAAAAACCAAAAAAAAAAAAAACCAAAAAAAAAAAAACAAAAAAAAAAAAAAAAAAAAAAAAAAAAAAAAAAAACCAAAAAAAACCAAAAAAAACCACCCCACAACTATTTGTAGCAGGAAATCTTGAAAATGTGAGCCAAGTGTAACTGTTACACACATGTGTAAAATCCCAAAAACACCCAGATGACAACTCAGAGATGCCACATCTCCCCTTCACTTCTGTCTGTTAGGTCAGAAAACTATGAACAAGAACTTAAAGTTGAGCAAAATTAAGTATCTCAGTAAGTCTTGCTACAAAACCAGCATCCAGCTAAAGCTCAAAACACTCACAACTTGAAAATACTGTCTTAACAATAACTATTTTAAAAAAGTATCCATGAGAAGCTGCAGTCAAACTAAGCCATTATGAAATATTTCAGAACAGTCATGCAAACACAATTCTTGTAACCATTTTAATAGCATTCACCATTGCTTTTATTTACATTCTATTATCATACATATGAGAAGTCACTGCAAATATGCACACAGTAATCTATTTGCACAATTCCTTCAAAAAAGGTTTTGTGGAAGACTTGGAAGACTTTCTATCCAAGAGCAAGAACATTCAGTGCAATCAGTGACCAAATGCACACTTCAAACAACAAACTGCAAACAGCAGACAGAGCAACTGATAGGCTGAAACAGCCAAATAATTTTGAATAATGGGCAAATTAATGGAAATTGAAATCTGTTCACACATCATTTATGGACACAACAGCTAAAATCTCTGCATAACAAAGTTTTGAATAAGTATTAGAAAATATTACAGGAAAAAGATGGCTACCAGGACCAAGACTGGAAGATGATCTTTTTTGTCCATCCCACCCCCCCCCCCCCCCCCCCCCCCCCCAGTTTCTTACAATCATTCAGTCTAAGACAAGAACAGCACAGATCTACTGGATGAGCAAGACACATAAAGTAGGATTTCCCCTTTCCCACTTTATTGCAAGGCACATATTTTTCAAGAAGTGCAAACAAACTCAGTTAACGTCAAAAGATATCAGGATGAAGAGCGTCTCAAAGAGCTCACATTCGGTATTTCTTTGATCATCAACTTGACCTTGCCTGCTAAACAGCACAGAGGTAAGGAATGATGGATCAGCTGTCTTCACAGATGAAAACTAAAGGCCATCAAATACAGCCACCAGTGCCACAATAAAAATCTTCAAGTGGGACACTGGCTGCAGAGGGTTACACAGATTCAAATAACTTCTCAACAAGTTGAGAGGTACCACAGGGAAACACAGCACTTTTCCAACAATGGTTCCGACACCTCTGGTTAGCAATCCCCTTAACTGAAAATCCCTCCTGGCAAGGGAAGAGTAAAACCATGCCCTGCATCTTCGAGATTCGCATGCCATACCAATGTTTGTAACTCTTCTTACGTTCTTATATCCAACACATTTATAAACAAAAGAACTAAAACATCTAATGGCCATTTTTTTCCTTCCAAAAATCAGCAAAATAACAACACCATAAGAAACTTCAAACATGTCAGCAATGGTTGTAATTTCAAGAAGCACAATGAATAACTTAAATTGACATTGCAAACCTGGCCCAATGCTGAACACTGAAGCAGCAGTGCCAAAAGATGCAGGTCTGAGCCTGAACAACTCAACCCAGCGTCACATTTGAATTTCATGCTGCTCTCTGCAATTCCCCCTTGCCCTGTATTAGAAGCTTTTAAATAAAAGTATAGTTCAAAGAGATCAAAGAGGTTCAAACTACCAAAATTAGTTTTCCTGTTACCATAAGAAACTTTATCTTAAGAACAATTAAGACAGTCATCAACCAACTAAAAATTTAATTAGTTGAAATTTAAGAGGACAAGCACTTCATCCAGATTGAGCTGTGCCTGACTAGACAGATGGCGTTAAAATTTCTTTCAGTGTTCAGAAGCTGCAGAAAGCACAGTTTCTAAAATGCTTCAGAAGTGTTGGTGTGTATGAGCCAGTAAATAACTGCAGGTGAAGCCCCAGAGGGTGTTCCAATAAACCGTTTAAACACTGTAGGTGACTAAATCAATACTGTGACAATGAACCTGTGCTTACATGTCCAGGTTTGGCAGACATTTGACCAATTCAGGTTCATACCTTCTACATCAACACTACTAATAGGACTAATTAATGTAGCACACATCCTTCTACTTCTCAAACAGCAAGAGAAGTCCAAGCTTCCTGCCTTGCATTTCCAACAGAGTAGAAGCATCTGTTCTGAAGATGAAAAGTGACATTTGCTTTTAAGTTCTTTGAAATAACCCCCAGTCTTTTCAGAGTATAAGGACTAATGATTTTTGTCAGTTTGGATGTTTCGGGATCCTGTTCTAGTGAGCTACATTCCTGTCACTTTTTTTTTCCTGGATAAAACACAAGTAAATCCCAATGCAACAGAGCGTGCACAGTTGCAAACCCTCGAGAGGTATACTCCACTCCATCCATCCAAACTACACTCTTTTGGATACAGTGTGACTTCAGACAACCACTGCAGAAGTCTTCACCCAAATATGACTGAAAACCACTGTGTTCTACTTGCATTTCAGACTGTGTGTGAGGAAAGTACCGTGGCTGCCTGGAGAACAACCTCTGCAACTCAAACATGGTTTTTGCGGGTCTGCTCCATGCTTACAAGTACAGAAAGAAAAGTATCACAGCAGCTTCAGGCCAACACCGCTCTGTGTTCCCCTTCAGTGTGATCCATGAAGGCACAAGGCATCCTCCCCGCTGGCCATGCAAGAGGTGAAGTGATTTACCATCCACAAGGACTGGACTGCAAGGTAATGTAGTTGATGCTGAGAGAGATGGTGAGCCCATGAGTCCTCATCAATCTTCTAAAATGGAGTAGGGCCATGCAAATACAGTTATTTCTGCAGCACCTATGTCTATGGTGCCTGGACTGATGCCTGCTCAGGTGGTCTGAATACATACTTTTTAACTGTATCTATAAATACTAACTGGCACTGAACACTTAATTCGGTTTCTCATCTCTTTTCTCCAACAGAAATAGACATTCATATGTGGCACTTGAGCCAGTCCTGTCTAAATAATGTGACAGAGAAGGAAGAGATTGTCGAGAAAAACACACACAGAATGGTACTGCTATCTCATGCTACTGCATGTGAAACAAACACTTCAAATACAGCCCAACTACTAAGATGAGACTTAAATCACAAGGAGGAAAGTATTAGTGCATGCATTACAAGGCATGGTAAAAACAAACAAGGCAAAATTCTTTCCCTGAAATTAAAAGTGTAATTACTTGGATGCAAAGTTGTACACATCTCACAGATATTTTAACACCTGCATGCCTACTCCTCTGAAATGATCCCCTGCTGTAAACACACCTCCATCCTTGATTACCAGTAATCAGACTGAAAAAAAAAAAAAAAATCAAATAATCCAAACTCCATAGGAACTACAAAATTCCCTCTGTTCCATTTCCACCTGAACACCTTTTTTCTAGTGATGGACGTAGGCTATTCTACTATTCTGGCTTCATAAAGCAACTGAAAACTCAAAGGCCACCAGCCTTGTGATCTCTATCTCATATGAAATCCAAACCTCCCATCACCTCACAGTAACTGTCTGCTTCTCTGGCTGCATGAAGACAACTCTAATAACTTAATAACTTATTACTGTATTTCAGAGTCTAAGGCAATGAAGAACCAAACTGCTTGGCCTGGGAAAAGTGGAAAGGAAAGCACTACAAAAAAAAAAAAAAAAAAAAAAAAAAAAAAAGACAGTTCTAAATTATTACTTACCTCAGAGTTAATATAGTGATCTTTCAGAAGGAAAAAGGAATTACAAGGCAGGAAGGCAGCATATACCATCACAGTAGACTAAATGCATATAGATACAATAGCACAAAACAAACAGATGACAGTCTGGATGATCTGTCCAAGAGCATAGCTAACATCTGTGCTATTTTTTTTAATTGCAAAGCACTTCTATGCAATGCTTGACTGATCATTATTTTATATATTCACAGCTAAAGAATAAGTTTTCCTGACAATAATATCCTGCTGCCTGGCATTCGTAATTTTTACTAATATCCCAATTATGTTACTACTGATGACCAAGAAACAGAATAAAGTATTTAGTAAAAAAATATGGCCATGCACCAAATTACCTCGGATTCTCAGACGTGCAGTCTACACAGTCTTGAAAAACAAGACTAATTATATGGCATAAAGAAGTACTCCAAGATCAGAACAGTTTTGAATAGAAGGAAAAATAGAAATCAAACACCAAGTAAATGGAACAAGTTTTCTGTTGAGTAGGTTTGACTGACAAGATCATCCTTACTTGCTGTCAAAGAGTGACAGTCCACACTGAGGTGGCTGAACAAGCAGTGAAATAAAAACCTACTGTCAAAGGAACTAAGAAAACTTAACTGCCACCAGCTGTCACTGTACCAGCCTTACCCTGTTGTTCTTAGTCAATTCTAGTTGCTTTCAAACCTTGCCAGTCTAGAAGGCATACCAGGTTGATTGAGAGAACAAGACAGAACTGACAGCTGACAGGCTCACGACAGCCCTTCTTCATGCAGCCAGAAAGATCAAACGGGAACAAGGGATGAATTTAACAGACCCCAACATCATTTTGCATGGTAAGACTATGATGTTATTGCTGCTCTGTACTATTTGGATATTATCCACCCACTGCTTGATGCCTCTGGAAGAGCAGCTGCCCAGATGACTAATGTTGACTCCCACAATGGAGAAGACAACACTCCCGATGCTATGGAAGAACAATACAAGGAACAATGAAGAACACCAAATTTTCATGTCACATTTAAAGGCAGAAAATTTACACATCCTGTTTATTTCCACCCTCTAGAGACTTATTTAATGATTACTCAGTAATGCCTGGTGGCAAAACTTTGTGTTTTGGTGTTTTGTTAAGGACAATTACTATTTTTTTTTCCTCTCATATACAACTTCCTCAGACGATGGTTGAGATTATTAACAAAAATTTCAACACTGCAGCATGCACTGCTCCAGTCGTAAAAGATAAACAGAAACAAGTCACAACTATTCAAATACGGAGTTCAAAAAAGCCCAGATATGGCAACATCCCAAGGGCTGACTTTACTTAATGAAACTATGAACTCCTTTCAGCTAGTACACTCAGACACCTGAGAAAGCCTACTGTTAACCAGAACAACCACAAAATTATGTACTAGCATTGTTAAAATACGTTAGAGTTCTTCCTCACCAGTTCTATACATGCGTATGTACTTTAGCTTGTTTCATGTTACCAATATGCCCATTCAGTTCTGCTTGTTTTTCCTGCAATCACCCGTCAAACCTTCCTGCATTCTTGAGCATCCCCAGTGGCTGCAGTTCTGCTTACCCGCTCACCAAAGCACTGTTGGGTGGCTGAAGAATAGCAGAGTCTTACCCTTGATGCACTTTTAGTTTTAACATTAACATACTAAAGCACTTCAGCCTGTTTAGCACTCCTGAACAAAGACAATCACAAGAATCATGCACTCAAGCGTAAGCATGCTTTTACAGTGGATGATTCTCAAGCACATCCCAAGTATTTCCAGTGCCAGTCCATAGCACATGCAAGTGCTGCACTCCCGTTTGATTTTAGAACTGAAACAATCTGTGCTTCTTGAGAGTGACAGATCAAGTCATCAGCCAAAATATGAGCTTCTTGGTCCATCTCCCCCACTCCTTGCTGTCCTAAACTGCAAGGTAATGTGTGCATTCTATTTGCCACCTGCTAGACGTGGGTTAGTTATCTTCTGTTAATTGGGCAGTTTTCTTTATCTCTTCCACACACCAATCCTCCCTCTGGGGAGACATCTGCTGTTCATGGGCCATTGAGTGTCACCACATCATCCCATCGTGAGATGCTCCACCCAGAGGGAGGAGCCAAGCATTCCTAACTGGATATAATCTGAGATTTTTGGGACATCAGGACAGCCTTTTCCACTCGATTCCCAGAGGAAGACCAGGCCCATCTACACCACCACTGGATCTTCAGAAGAAGACTACACCCTTCTGCAGGATCTCTTCTTCAAGAGAACCACATCTGTCATTCCAGGAGGAATGCAGCCACCATTTCAACTGGACTGCTACCAACACCCTGACCAACAGGGTGTCTTCTGCCTCTGTCAGTGTTGTTTTGTATTATTGCATTGTTTCTTTTATTTTTATTTTCTTCCCTAATAAAGAACTGTTATTCCTGCTCCCATGTCTTTGCCTGAGAGCCCCCCTTAATTTCAAAATTAAAACAATTCAGAAGGAGGGAGTTTACATTTTCCAGTTTAGGGGAAGCTCCTGCCTTCCTTAGCAGACACCTGTCTTTCCAAACCAAGACACTTGCATAGCTTGGGTCCTACTAGCCACTCTTCAAAGCTTCTGTTAGCTACTTATCCAAAACAAATGAGGGAAGGAACTTCATGCAATGCCTCACCATGAAGAAGATGGCTCCTCTTAGGCAAAGATAACTTGTATTTCTGCATTTCTTTGTCCCCACTTCTCAGATCAGTCTCAAATGCTGGCCACACACAGAATGACGCTTTGTGAAAGCACAGTGTGTTCTAACAAAGAGGGACCAACAGCTAGCTGGGTGTTCTGAAAGACAAGCCACATGTCTGGGGATGAGCCAGGCAAACTTCTGCCTTTCCTCCAGAAGAAATTTTAAAAATCCCAAAAAATCCAATGCAGCTCAGATATCACCAATCAGAAATCAGAAATTATGTGATGGTCTTACAATAAGGGACATATCAGGTAAGATACTGCAACACAAAAGCTCTTCATAAATATGCTACTACAGTAGCTTGAAACAGTCATGATTTTAACAGCTACATTGAAATGGGGTTTTTTTGCAGGTACTTGACAGTTCATGTCAAAACAAAAATAGACAAATTATTTCAAGTTTTCTTCCTTCTGAAAAATGTTTGGTAAATGCTATGACAGGTTTGTTTCTCTCCTTGAATGCCAGATATACTCAACTAAACAAAGAAAACTCTGAAAGTCAACTTGAGCTCTTACTTTTCCTGGATCATGACTACACTTTACTGAAGATGTATCTAGCCAAGCTACATACTCCATTTCTCCTGCAAAGCCACTGTGGATAAAGGTCTTGTACCTGTTCACCCATGGACAAGCAAAGTAACCTTTGATAAATTTACAAAAATTAAGCTGAGCTTTAGGGCAATAAAAAGCCTACCTTGACTTGCACCTTGATGATTTGTAAGAAAAGCAGGAAAGCACCCATCCAGTTCAGATCTCTTATCAGTCTAATTGGGAGATCAGGGCAAGAAGTGCACATGAACATTCTGACTAAATTCTTCATACTTTGTTGAAACAGTTGGGACTTTCCCTGAGCGTCAGTTTCACTGCCAATGATGGAGACTCACCCCCCTTGCCACCCTGGCAAAGGGGAAACTGGTGTCTATCAATACATGGCAGTCATCGTTACTTCCACAGGACTGCTGCAGAGATCATGGCAAAGGAGTAGGGAAGATAATGGCTGGAGGGTTGGAAGCAGACAATCTTTAAGGTCCCTTCCAATCCAAGTCATTCCATGATTCTCTGGTAGAGCAACATGATGTTGTACTGGACTGATGAAATAGCTGGTCAAACACTGCGCACCCAAACAGAAACCAAAAGGATAGGGCTCCTCTACAGGTCACAAGAGTGCTTGTAGGACAGACAGACCTAAGGCCCAGGTTTTAACAGATTATAGAACTCACTGGACAGATTTTAACTCACTGGAAAGTTTAGAAGGTAGTCTGATTTTATTTTTAATGTGGATAATCAAACACAAAGCACATGGCTGTAGGTTTTTCTTAATAATCTTTGAGAATTCCTTTTGTCCTTGTTTCATGCATACAAACCCATCCAAATTCAAGATCCTCAGAATGTGGTACATTTCTTTCTCCTTGGGGCAAGGGGCACTAATTAGGTGAGCTAGTGAGAAGTCAGCAATCAATTGAGGAACACTTGGGTGGATGTGACTGCACACAGCTCAGGCTTTGAAGGGGAGGACACAACATGATGGACTCTGTACAGATCCTTTCAGATAATCTGAAATCTTAGCTGAACCTATGTCCCTGTAAAACAACCACTCAAACGCCCTGCTTTTCCAAACCACTCCAATTTCAGATGCTATTCAAAAGCAATCAGCACCTACAAAGCTCTGCTACAAGCAAGTTACCTGGCAGTTATCAAAGGGATCAACATTAGGACAGATGCAGAGCATTCAAAAAAAAAATCTAAAATGCAATTTCTTCCCAAGAGAGTCACATTTATTATCAATATTCACCAAAAAGGCAAAACATCAGGCTGAAATACTGAAGTTCCAGGGCAACTCGACTTCCCAGACACTATTCTGCTGACAAAAGCTGGGTAAAAGACAAAGGTGGAATCCACTGCACATCCTACATCAGTTTGAGCCCTTCTTCTGTGTTCCCAGAAGCAGAAAGATTTCTGGAGAGTGAGTTCTGTGCCAGCACGCCATACCTCAAGGAAACAGG
Organism: Pyrgilauda ruficollis; assembly: GCF_017590135.1. NCBI lineage: Eukaryota > Metazoa > Chordata > Aves > Passeriformes > Passeridae > Pyrgilauda > Pyrgilauda ruficollis. The sequence continues at coordinate 80,127 of NW_024530932.1, read as the reverse complement.
ATCAGAAGTTGCCTCATGGTGCCTGAATGCAAGGGGAATCAAGAACTACCTTCTCTCATATACGGCCACTCTTTTCTCCTCCCACTCACTCCCTAATCATCAAATATCCCCTGCGCAGTCTTTCCACTCTTCCTGAGCCCAGCTCATCCCCACCATTGGCTTTGATTCCACAAATAGACTTTTGCTAACTAGGGGATGCAGAGAAAGGTTGAGTTTGCCATCTGTCCCCACAAATCAGTTACTGTTTTCTTAGGCCAACTTTAAATCCAAGATAAACAGAGAAAACTTGAAGCAACTGAATGTCTTCAAGTCTCTGTGGAATGCATTAACGTGACATGTTGACCAGCTATGGTCGTCCATTTTATTCTGAGTACAACCAAGAGGTCTCCACATTCTCTTCATGTAGCCTGCATGCTATGATGAACTCCCAAGTCTGATTCTCCTCCAGGAGGCCTGCAAAGGCTTCCCTTCCCATAATGTACCACACACAGTCTAGAGGCACAGAGCTGAGCTAAGGAACACAGAGGCTGGGAAAAGGAGAAAAAACAAATCCACCACTACTCATCTTAACTGTCATCAAGATGTTTACAAATAGCAAAGCTTAGAACTTGCTTTGAAATCTCTCTGAAGTGGTTTCATTACTTCTCCCAGCCTCCCCTGTTTCTCAGTTTGGACAACAGCTGGCATTTACAGCAGTCCAACCAGCCACATAAAAAAGCGTACATCCAAAATGTAGCTCAGGGAAAAATCTACAGAGACAGCTAAGACTTAAAAACTCCATCTCATAGATGGTGTGTAGGAGGTGAAAAGAGGCACTGCTAAATCTGTTACCTTTCCTGTGAATTATGAGTACACCACCCCTTCCAAAAATAGTCCACAGAGGAAGCATTATGCTGGTGACTGTGAAAAAACAAGCTCACCACTCTGGCTCAGACACCAGGTCAGCTGTATGTGAACACATGCCCTCTTTCAAAGCTACTGGAATAACTATTACTTAGGTTTTTTTAAAGAGTAAACACATGGAATCTATTGAGAAAAACGGTGCTCTAAAAAAATGCACCCCCATTTCAAGGTGTTTTATAAATTCTACACTAACAAAAGGCAACAACTGATATAAGCCTCCAATAAAAGTTTCCATTTTCCACCTGTGGGTCTGACAACCCTGCACTGCATTCTATCACAACAGCCATCACTAATCCCACCTGCCTTCACCTTTTAAACTTTTGCTATGCAAATATAGGCTTTAAAAGCCTGTCTCCATGCTGTGGACAAGGAAGAGAGTGTAGCTGCTAAATGCATTGGTCCAGCATCATCAAATACAACAAACACTTCAGAAAAAACTCCAAGACCACAGTAGGGATGAGGAGAATGGAGGAAATCTTTCTCCCATCTGAAGATTGGTGCCAAGCCAGTGACTTCACTCCTGACCTGTTAGAATCATTTTCTCCAGAGAGGGAAATTAATTCAGCCTCCAGCTCTATTTGATCTCTGACCTTTCTCTACAAAACAATTTGCATACAGTATGTCTGAACTCAATCAGTTATATCTTGAGGGATTTGTAAGTTCATCTGCCACATGCACAAAATTAAACATGACCCAGCCATTAAAACTGATGCTACTAGGAATTTGAACAGAATCATTTGCTCAGATCAACCATATGAAGTATTAGCCAAGTCACACAGGGGTTAAAAAAGCATCTCTGAGTGCAGTCCTTACAGGGCTAAGATATGCTGGTTGTTAAGTAATGAACTGAAGTGTTTGATGCCACCAGAGTAATATTTTTAATTGACATAAGTATATTCATTAGGCAAAGTATAAGTGTTTCATGCACACATTATCATCTTTAAACTGCATTATGGATATAAATTCTACCAAACTGGTCAGCAACTGCATACACGCTTGTCATAAAACCACACATTTCAATACCTTTAAAGTATTAACTTATTACAAATTATTAGCTTAGTAATTAAAAACTTCAAATTAGAAGCAATCAGAAGCTCACAGTGAGCTCTCAACACCAGAGATCCTAACAGGTTTTACAGCTTCCAGCCTCCTTCCTGAAGGCTCTCACAAAAACCAAGAGAACCTGCAAGTCTTAAAAGTGCACTGCAACACAACTCAATTGCCCCTGCCATTTCCTTCCCCAAGCACATTTTGCATTACAAGCTGTAAAAATAATTTTCTTTATATGTGATAGCTTGTTTCAACCACTGCTTCTTGCCGCCTTCATCTTGAATGGACACTCCCTGTTAGAAGTACTGTCTCTATGGATAAGTAGAGATTTCTTGTGACTGACACATAACCTGACACCTTAAATTAATTTTTCACACCACTCCAGGGCAATGCATGTTCGTTTCGACCACAATGAACCCTTTGGGCCTTAAAACCATCACAGAGAACTAGTAAGGAAAAAAATTGCACATATCTTTCTTACATATAGGAGCACACGAAGAAAGACCTACATTACACAATTAAAAGGTACAGCAGAGGTCAGCCAAAGAAGCCCAGAGCCTTTCCTTCTTTCCACAGCCCCTAAGAAGAAATATGCATGACTGACATAGTACTGGCAGGGTATCAGCTGCTCTAGGTGATGCCCCTTCTACACAGGATGGAGTGGGAGGTGGGACAGAGGCATTAGGCCGCTTCAAAGGCACAAATCCTATTTTATGTGCTTCTGAAGGAAAGAGGAGCTGTCTGTAATTGCCTTTCTGTTCATAGCTACCCACTAAGCAGGGTAAAAGTAGCTCTATACTGGCTGCATCTCCTCATTTTGAGCTTGATTTTGACTTTTCTGACCCAAGTCTGGCAAACCTCCAGGGCGTGTGCTAATAAAGCAAAAGGAAATAGCTCTGAAAGCTAACACCAAAGGTTGGAGGGAAATCAATAGGTCCAGTACACTTCAGAATTAGGCTTTCTGCCTGCTTCAGTCTTGCAAAAAGCATGTTTTTTGGAAGGACAACTTTAGCAGCTTACACCTCCAGTTTCCTCATAGGGAATATTCTGCATTAGATAAGCCACTGGCAAAAAAAGATGCTTCCAATCTAAATGTTCAGATGCATTTCTGAGACATTCAATGTAGCTTTGTCCAGTAACAAATTCCAGTGTGCAGATATATCATGGAAACTTTTGAAACACTCTGAGACAAGTACTTAAAAACTGAAAAATTATTACCCATCATCCTCATCCAGGCCACTTAACTTCCTCTAGCAAACAAATTAACACAGGTGAAAGCAGGTGAGAGCCAGAATTTAATGACAGCTTACTGTAGGAAAGATGAATCATCTCTTCTCTTTCATTATGTCCTAGCAGCTTCAAAAAAGTCACAGACATCTACAGGCTATGTCCAAGCTTGTATCACTTACTCCACTGATTCTTTAAGAAGTTCTATCCATGGCTAAAATAGTCACAAAAATGGTGTATATCATATTACACTAGTATTTGCTAATCATCACCAGTACTCTGATGATATAAGCTTCCTTTCTTCTGATAGTAACAGCAGCACTGCCAGTAATTAGGTAGTCCCAATAAAGCATCCCACCTTACTTCTTTCATCCTCCCTCTTAACCTACAGGATTTCTTCGGGAGGGAGATGACACTGGATTGACATTCTGAAAATACAGATTAATCTCTATCTCCACAGAGAGGTATTTACTCCACATTTCAGTTCTTGAAGTTTATACAACCCTCATCATCACATCAATCCAAGACCCCAATTTGCTACTCATGCCTATTAAACATCCCACTGCAGTGCTTTGCTGAACAGACTGGCAGACATAAACACACATTGCAGTGCTTTGCCAAAATGTCATTTCAGCACCATAAACTTTTACTGCTAGCTAAAAAAACCTGCCAGCTGCAGACCTTGGCTTTTACAACATCAGCAACCAGCTACCATCACAAAACCTCTGGAGACAATGACTTCTAGATAGGTGCAGAATGAACATTTAAGCTTCTTACCTTGCAAGGCTTACACACTCCTCCTTGGCCAGCAGAGGAAAGGAGCACTGAAACATGGCAGAAGATGCTAAGGAGACAGCTTTAAGCTTGTAAAACCCTTACCTTAAGTTGCACAAAATTGCCACTTAACAATTTGCCCAGCTATCATGGGTTCCATGAAACTAATCCCCATCTGAAATTGCTGAATCTTTCACACAAAGTGGGCAAGAACAGGAAGAGCTGGCATGAACATATATCATCCCCAAATGAACTTAAAAGTATTCCTCTCACCAAGTAGCACCTTCCTGACTATTTAGCACAGGATTGGCAACTATTTAGAACAGGAAAAAAAAATTCTGTGAGTACTGCATGAAATCCCATAGATGGATACATGGGAAAAGCTGGGACACTACAAAATGGAACTGGTTCCATAGTTAGCCTGAAAGAATTCCATAATGCAATGGCCATAGCTACACAGGGGAGATCAAAACAGAAGCCTGGAATGTGCTGTGGGGGCATATTAGGTAAGTTACATGGAAACAGGAGATGGAGGCTATGGGAGGTAGAAGGGAGACCAGAGTAAAGAAGACGGAGGAAACAGAGCAAACTGCAGACAAGCAAACCCTTATAAATAAATGCAAAAGGCAGACGCCTGTTAAAAGATGGGGAATTTTGCTTCTCTCGCATAAATTGAAGAAAAAGAAATTAAAAATTGTGTTCTATTTGTAGATTTTACAAATATCATGTCATTAGTATGACATGAACAAGTCCTAATGGAGAACATGTTTACCTTCTATCAGCTGGCAAACAATTCTTCTTGGAGACCAAGAGAGATAGGCATTCAGATTAAGATGGGGGTTCTGAATTTCTCCACAGTCAAAGATAAATCTGAGGTTAAGGAATTGCTAGAAAATAAAGAACAATATGATGCCACCCAAAAGCTCCTTAACTCAATCTCTCCACAGATAATTAGGAATACATTATGGTCGAAGGCAGCAGGTAGACCCTGAATATCAGTCTGCACGAAAATGTTCTCACAGCATGGAAGCCATTAGGAAACCAGGAAAACTCACAAGACCTTTATATTACACTTACATTTGCTCCTGAATTAATGAAGAGCAATAACCTCCAGGATATTTTGATAACACCTTATGAGTTTTCTTTCCTCAAGTTCTGCTTAAGTCACAGATATGGAAATGCTTTGACAGAGAGGACATGGCTTGCCTTCAAATACTATTTTGCCCTCTGAGAAAAAACACCAGCAACATGCCCCACAGCAGGAAAAGTATTTTCTCTGCCAACCAGAGAGGTCAAGCATAAGTTGATATTCAAAGTTCTACCAGCACTTCAACAACCTCTTCAACAAACAGAAAAACTCTAGCACTTCTATCTACAGTCACCCATCTTCCACCTTCTGCTTTTTCCCCCCAAGTATTGTTATTTTCTGTGCACATGCATTTCTATATTGCCCAGCCTAATTTTAAATATTTCAAACAGAGGTGTTAAAAGTGACATAAAATTAATCTACCCACATACAGAAGTGCTACCACAATGTGCACATACATTCCAAGAAGGAAGTGACAGGTAGGAAAAAATCTTATAAAGCAAAAGAAAGAATGTTTTTCTTCTACCTATCTCCTTGCTGGTTTTGTGACTTCTGTACCCTTCCTATTAATCAGCACATTTTCTGTGGGTATCCCTAGCACATTCCATCAAATAAAATTTCCTGTAAACATTGGAGTCTGCTTCACACACTCCACACTGTTCTTTACTGTGCCATTAGGCAGTATCAACATATACTAAGCCACATATGGGAGGCTTGCCCATGTGGAAACACCAAGAGAAAACAGAACTGCATGAATGAAACTGCATTGAGAGGCCTCAACTGCAACTGTAATGTGCTTCCAAAATAAATTCAAACCACTAAATCAAAGCCACTTGCATTCCAACACTCACAATGCATAGTGGATTGCAACACAATTTCACAGGTCTACTGACATTCATAGCTCTGTACAACCTAGATGAGTCATGAGCTCTCCCATCAAAAAAATCCATGTGCCGTCATGAGGAGGAGATTGGACTGTGTGCATAAAGCAGCTTTGAAACTTTAATATCACCTGCCTATGGGTACCTTATGATTCATAACAAATCAGAGTTTGCTGTTTCTAGAATATGCATTAGCTTTGTAGAATTATTTTCTTACGTATATTTTAACACAACACACCATCATTAATTCTGAGAGCAGTAAGAAAAGATCTACCAAAATAAATCAGTCCAGCTACACTACAACCAAAGAGACATGTCAGCTCACTGACAATTCCACTTCCTTCAAGAACTGAAACAGCTAACAAAGGCTTTCTTTTAGGAGGGTTCTCTGTGAATCAGCTACTGAGCAGTGTGGATCCCCCAACGGGAGATCTATCCCTCATTCTTCCACTCTCAATCAATCTACGGACATTAAAACAGGAAACATTGCTAACAGCTGCTAAACATCCTCTCTGTTTTGCAGCAGCCACTCACACATTACACATAGATAAAGAATAAAACAATAAAGGAAAAAGAAAACCTACCCCAGACTATAGGCTCTGCACATTATGATTCAAATCAAAATTTGAGAGCAAGTGTTGTCTGACTGATGTTCAGCTGTGACTATCTGAGCAGGTCTTCTCCTATAAATCAGTTTCCTGAGGAAGACTGACTGTGTGCTAGTTGTCCCACCAGAAACCATCCTATGCAAGCTTGCAGGGCCAGGCTGGTGGGGCATTGAGCAGCCTGGTCTAGTGGAAGGTGTCCCTGCTTGTGGATTGGGGTTTGGAACTAGATGATCTTAAAAGTCCCTTCCAACCCAAATCATTTTATGCTTCCAAACCATTTCTGTAAATGTTCCCACACACCAGGCAGGAGTGTCACACCAGAACAATGGTGAGGCCCACCCTGAACAACCAGAAAGTCCATCTCCCTACAACTGCACAAGACAAAGTGGCACTGCTTGCCTCACACATAAAGGGTCAGACCTACAACTGCCTGGCAGGCCTGCTAGGGAACTAGATTATTTAATATATTCAAACTTATCCATTCTCTACTGTGACCTTTATTAGAGCCATAAAGGGGAAGGAGGAGTTGAGGAGGGCAATTAGATGCTGTACCCCGAAAGCCTGCCTGCTCTACAGTCCCTACAGAAAATATTTCACTCCAGAAGTTAATTGGTGGAGGCTATTTCTGCATTTGCATGTCAAAACTTTACTGATGTTTCCTCACTTAAATCAAGGCTTGATGTTTTGCTCATACTAAATGCTCTGGGAGATCTGCTTGCTCCAACTAAAGAACAACAGTCCCATGAGTTTCAGTCTTATGCAACTTGCACTTACCATCCTGCTTTTCATTGGGATCTGTTAGCCTTTTGGGACACATCTGGCAAATAGCAAAAAGTGGAATGCAAAGGTGAAAAAAACTCTCCAATTCCCTTCCTGAAAAAGGAAATTGGACGTCTTTGCTCCACAGCTTTTCCCTTTGTGTTTCTAGCCAAGCTTTTTGAAATTAATTGACTAACCTATAGACTGGAAAGATGGGGAATGGTGATCCTTCAGTAAGCCAAGCATCCTGACAAGTATACTGAACATTAAGGTGGTCATAGAACCTGGAGATCTTCATATCTATCAAAACACATGGTTCCACCCACACCCAAATTCTGCAATGATTATACCTACTGCTAGACTCTTATTTAGAGCAAAAAAGTATATTCAAATTAATTTTTAAAGTTTCAGGAATTTTCCATGTGGCGTGTCAGTATTACGGCACTGTAGCAAAGAAAATACACGAAAGAGATCTCAAAAGGACAAAAAGAGACAAAACAAGAAAATGCCTGTTGAAGCTTTTCAGTTACCAAGCTAGGCATTTTTACTGTATGCAGGTAACAAGTGTCACCTTGCACAAGTGTTGGGGACTTTAATGTTGGTATTCAAACTTTGGAAAATGATATCCAAGATAACTTTAGTAGAAGTCAAATGTCATCCCTAAGTTAATTCTGCCTAAGATTGCTACAGAAGGGTTTCTAAACTGATCTGTTTCTAAAATCAAAGTGTAAAGTGCAAAATCTCAAGAATTCATATTCAGCTCTTTTTGTTTTATAAAGTACAGATGGTAATCAAAACTTCTTTGGGAACACACAGTAATCTCAGTTTGCAACAAGACAAATCAGATATCTTTGAAAGAAGTGGTATCACTTACATTTAAGAAATTGATGCTTAATAAAGCAGAAAAGTATCCTTCTTTCCACCACTGAAAGGCAAATTCTCAGAGACACTCACAGGGTTCACATTCCTTCTACTAGTAAGGTTCCCAAATGATCAAGTAACAGATGACTGGAGTACACTGTGATGTTTGGTGTCTTAATCAAAACCGAGTTGCTCTCACCAATATTAAAAAGTATTTCATCATGTCTCTAGTCTCAGCAATGCACCATGTCTCACGGAGCTTCCCTGTAAGAAGGATCAAAAAGGCTTCTACAAATTTTTATATTTGATTATGGTGATTCCCCAAATTGGAATCCTTCACCCTGGCTCTGAACAAGTTATAATGTCTGCGGAAAATTTTGGTGGTTCGCAAGATTAGCTGTTCTGGAAAAAAAAGTAGTAAGACAAATACTCAGCATCTGCGGGTTCCACTGCACTGAATGTTTATGCCATGACACTGTTTTCCAAGGAGTGCCAGGAAATGCAGGGGGTGGGAAGGGGAAATACAGCTAACTTGCCACTGCTTTTACTCTCTATTTTCACATTAAATGCAATTAGCAAGGGCTCCTGCTTAATTCCCATTTTCTATAGAAGAAAAGACCGAATGCCTAAATTGTCAGTCTTGACAGACTTTTTCATTGAAAGCTTCACAATTAAACCAAAGAGTTGCATTGCCTGCTCAGGAAGTGTATTTCCTACCTACTTGTTACCTGCTACTGCAATTTTGTATTTTCAGTGCTATTTACTACAAATGTGTTAAATTAAAAGACATTATTAAAAAAAAAGGATTTAGCACATAGAGATACCAAACATGATCCATACAGAATCCAAAAATCTTAGGGACAAGACCTGTTCTATTTACGTTTGAATTTACAGCACATGAAATCCATATGACTACAGCATCATAGGGTACTCAAAGAAGCTTGATATTTCAGCTTGACTGGGAATTTTGGTGCTAGAACAGTAAAAATAAAATTACTCAGCATGGAAAACACAGAAGTTGGCAACTGTTTATTCTTGAGATGCCAGGGAACCAAATGACATGGATTCAGTGAGGTTAAGAACTTCAATTTGTTAATTAACTATCTGAAAACAAGTGTTTTACTCCATAGTTTGCTTTCAAAATATTATATACTAGATACTCACTTGCTGGTATCCCCCCACCCCCCTCAATTTGTATCCATACATTCAGGCTGACTTGCAAACAGAACACTCACATTCATCTTTGCATTAAAGGCAACTACCAATAATTTTTAGTTTTTAAAAACTAATTTAGAAAATACACTACACACAGAAATAAAACACACAGAGGCAGACAATAAATGTTTTGTCATTCAGTGAAATACTGCTTGCAGTACATTAGCCCTTTTGTAATTAATTTGAGCCTACTAACCACCACTACCCTGTCTGTGTTTAGCAGTAAGCTTCTGCCAGAGCAGAAATCCCCCAGGCAGCCTCAGATGGGCACTCTGAAGTCATCCCTGTCTGTCACTGTCTCAGCTGTCACTCCACCAGCTGCAGGGCAGGTGGGTGACAGTGGGGTGTCACAGCAGCCCTCCAGCCTGGGCTCACTTGGCTGCTTCAGCTTGTGCTTCATGCTCCAAAGCACACCAGCTTTTAAGGATGCACTAGGCCACCTTGGAGAAACTTCTCAAGAAAGAATTTTACCAAGAATTTGTTACTTATTTCCTCTGCATAACTGTACCCACAGGTTTAAAAAACATAGTGTTTTTAATTAGTTGAAAGTCAAAACCAAACTTCCATCATGGTGCGAGAAAAATGCCAGTCACCACACAAGACTGCAGGCTGTCACACAGGCAAGCAGCCTTAACACACGTAACCCTTACAGGGAGAGATAAATGGCACCAAGTTACACTGATATTTTGAATGCCTGGTTGGCACCTTCTGTTTTCTCAGAAAGACTCACCCTGCTTCCTTCAATGTCCCACTGCTACTCTGGATGCCCACACCTGCCCTACCAAACTGTCAGTTTACCTAGAAAATCCAAGCAAAATCTATCTCATGTGCCTCAGCTGCAGAGGAATGCAAACCCACCAAGTTTTAAACTTATGACATGTTACTCAGTGTTTTGAAATGGCTAGTCATCCCTCGCAGAACCAGTAAAAGACAGATGTGCAAGGCAGTCCAGGAGGAGCCCCAGATACTCATCAGCTACATGGCCATACTGCATAGATGACTGAGAATCTCAGTCTAAAAATATCAGTATCAAGCCTCAAATGAATGATTTTGCATATCTACAGAACAAAACACCAGTTCAGAATAATGTTGCTATTAATAGAAATAATATGCATGTACATTATGGATGTTCTTTCATTCCACAGATGTGATTTTATTCTGTCACAGCCATCATGACTTATATTTAATCTTTACAATACAGAGAACAGATTTAAATGAAAGTCAGCAGACATTTGCTTTATACTTTATAATTACAGGGATCTCTCCCTATAGAGAGAGATAAAAAGGCATTAGTTATGGTCAATACTAAAGGGGGTAATTGTGCATTACAGCAGTGATGATCCTTATTACACTGAGTTTCAAGAGCTGTGAACAAAAAAGAATATGCTCAGCATAAAACTACACAAGAGCTTTAGCAGAAACTAAGCGCAGAGACTATGACCATGCCATATTCATGTATCCCCTGGCAGGTCATTAGATTCTCCATTTTGCAAATCTTCCCACACAGCTCTTACAAAGATCCATGACCACATCAAAAGCACCATGTCAGTTATAGCTGAAAAAAAAGAGGACTAAAAAAATCCTCCAGGAATATTGATTTGAAAGAGAATAAAACTGCTTGTGAGATGTTTCCAAGACAATCCACCACAGTGAAATGAATACCTACCACAAGGTAATAGCCCTTTCTGCTCCCCATAGTAAAGCACCAATAGGATTTGTCAGACAGACAGGACTACACTTCAACACGGATAAAAATACTCCAGTTTTTAAGGATTCCATTTTTACAGCTCCTCTGGACACTAACTGCAAATAAGATACACAACAAATAAGAACTTCATGCTCAATTCCATGACAGCCATATTTTTGTGTAAATATTAAATACTCTTCCTAATCCTATTTTTGTCTAACTCTCAAATGTTCATACAGAAAACAGCACAGAAGGAGGCATTTGTCACTTCTGAGTTATTTTTGTCTCCTAAAAAAACCACTCCACACATTTTGGAAAGCATTGTTCCTGCCGGCTGGGGTCACTTTTCACCTAGTGTTAATGGAAGAATATTAACTACAGTGTATGAATAAAAATACCTACAGTGTTTTATAGGATGACCTAGAGCAATGTTGATCTGCATAACTGAGGCTATTTAGAGGCATTTTTGAGATAGTGTCACTGTATTAATGGAAGACAGTGACTCTCCAGATAGGTCCTTACTTTAGATGCAATGTGGATTGGTACACAAACCCTCCTCTCTACAACTAGAGAGGATACAACTTGTGCTGTTAAACCTGAAATTTGCTGTTTGACCTTTCAGCACTAGCAGATTGCTTTTCAATCCCAAATTAGTGGGAAAAACAGTTATATTTCCACAAAACAAAACAGCTATCCTACAGCAGCTGGTCTCCACTAGAGGCCCCCTAGTTCAGAACTACCACTAGATCACACTTTAAAACATGATCCAAATTAACTAAAACACTTCAGATTAGTGAAGTTCCATGCCTAATCCCACTCAAGTTCCCAGATCCCGCAATTCACTCACACAAAAAACACAAGCTATAAGCAGCAGACATCTTTGCTGTTTGTTTGGCACAACACAATTAATCCTGCATTCATACAACCAAGAGACAGAAAGCACTCCATCTGCCTCTCAGCTCATGAGCCCCTCACTGCTCACTTCTTCACCTGGAAAAGACTGTAAATAAACCAACCTGTTTGGCCAATTGGTCCTTCTTCACCAAGCCAGTGGCTGCAGCAATGTTCCCTGCTCCTTCCACCGTCTTCTGCGCCACCGCCGTCACTCCCGTCACCACAGCTCCCCCAACATTGGACACCTGCTCTTTGGTCTTCTCAGCCACTGAGGAGAAGCAGAAGATGGAAAAACACATGACACCTCCGGGAGCTGTAAGTTTGTCAGAGAATTCATCATGGACAGCCCAACATCATGGAAAGCCATAAGACCATTACATTTTCTGTACACCGAGTGGATCTCAAGAAATTAAACTATCCATCTGGTAATGCTAGAGCAGCAGAGGTAAAAATAAACCTCAGCTGGGGTTCAATTTCTTTCATGTGAAAGATATCTGACATTTTCATTCATGTCTAACTGCACTTTAGGGAAGTAAAGTCATTATTTAGGTGCTCTTATTATGCCCATCTCACTGTATAATATATCCTAGTTTAGAAATGCATTCCAATAAGTCCACCATGATACAAGTCATGCATGATACAAGGCATGGAACACATGATTTTTTGCATGAGACTCAAAAAATGTTGATTATTCCTTTTTTATTTTCTAAGATCTATTTCATTAAAAAGCAGATCTATCAATGCTCAACCAGAGAATTTCAAACAGAACCTTTTATCTGACCCCTTGAGATTTTTGCCCCAAAGCTGATACATAATATACTAATTTATAAAAAGACTGAATGTCAAAGCAAACTGGATTAATAGCTAACTTCCAAGCCCCAGGGAAACAACAACTCATTTAGCCTACATATACATCAGCAGTTGCCATTCTACCTTTCAGAATATCACTGGGGTTTTTCTGCTCATTCATCCCCAAGGGCTCTTTCTGACAGCAGCCTGAACTACAGTGAAACTGCTCTAAGAAAAGGGATGGAATGCCTTCATGCCTCCAAGTTACATACCCATGTTTTTAGCAAAACACACATGTACTCCTCTAAACAAGGGAATGTTTTTCAAAAACATCCATCATATATCTTTGCCATTCTAACAAATCCTATACTTTCCTTCAGGCTAAATCCCGTCTGATCCATAAAATGTATTCATAGTTTCATCTGCATCCTTTATAAGCATGAGATGGATTCTGCTTCAAAGTTAGGCCACCATCTCTGAGGTTTTTTTGGGAAGCACATATGAACATTAGACCTTCTGTGGATAAATTACATTTCTTTAATTCCATACATAAAGAGCATCAGTTGTCCATATCACAGGGCAGGCAGCATGCATTACTATGACTGATAACAAATAGCAAAAATTAGGAAAAAGCTAGAAAGCTAAACATGACTAATACGCAATTTTTATTAAAGACCCAAACTATAAATATCTGCTGACTGAAAATGGAGGCAGATAATTTAATGCTCATTCTAGCTAATTTAAAGGGAAAAGTTAGTAACTAATTAAGTATTATCTCTTATGACCAGGAGTTTTCATTACAGAGTAGAAAAACATTGTCTGAAATTAGAAACAGAAAAAGTCTGTTTCAAATATCTCCCATACTATACATGCTAATAACCTAAAAGTTCATGAGAAATTTCAATGTATACATCCACTATTCTACTGCCCTGCTTTTTTTAGTGGGGGAGGTCACGCCAAAGATAATCAAAAGTGGGTTTTGTTGAAAAGCAAATGTTGCCCTCAGGGAAGGTTTGACTTAATGCTAGCAAGTGCAAAAAGACATCTGTTAAGATGCCCCATTTGATTATTACCAGCTACAGACCACAAAACACTTTGGATTTTATGCATGAAATTTATATAAGGAGCTTTCCACTAGGTTTTTCCAAACATTTATCTTCAAATGTGTGCCCTCATAACACGCTATGTCTTGCAAAGCCTAGTGAGACCTGCTTGTGCTTGGAGTCTTTCAGAAAGAAATTGGTTAATGTTATGAAACAAACTTATTCATGCTGTTCCATATAAATCCCACAGGTGATGCAAAAAGAATTCTGAAAAAATAGAGTAGCATCTCATAAAAGTAGATTCAAAATCCAATTTTGCAATAAATTTAAATTTTAATAATTAAGATATGATTTGGGTACATTTCAGTACTGCTTTTTATTTTTCCTCTGTCTCACTCATTTTCTGGGAGTGATCCTGGGGTGCATCCAAAGCAGGATAACCAGCAATTCCAGGGAGCGGATTCTGGCCCGCTGCTCGGCTGAGACCACACCAGCAGGGCTGCATCACCTCTGAGGCCCCAGCAGGACAGACCTGAACCTGATGGAGTGAGTCCAGGGGGGACACCACCAAGAGGGATGGAGTGCCCCTCCTATGAAGACAAACAGAGCTGGTGAGATCCTAATTGTGGCCTTCCAGTACCTAAAACCCTACAAGAAAGGTAGACAGGATCCTGTGATCATGGTGGGACAGGGCAGGCGTAGATTACTTCAAACTAAAAGTGGCTAAGTTTACAAATGGAAGAAATTCTTTACTGGGAGGGTGGTGAGGCACTGCAGGTTGTCCAGAAGAGCTGAAACAGAGCTGGTGAGATCCTAATTGTGGCCTTCCAGTACCTAAAACCCTACAAGAAAGGTAGACAGGATCCTGTGATCATGGTGGGACAGGGCAGGCGTAGATTACTTCAAACTAAAAGTGGCTAAGTTTACAAATGGAAGAAATTCTTTACTGGGAGGGTGGTGAGGCACTGCAGGTTGTCCAGAAGAGCTGTGAATGTCCCACCCCTGGAAGTGCTCAAGGCCAGGAGGCCATGAGCAATCTGGTCTAGCAGAAGGCATTTCTGCCCATGTAAAGAGGTTAGAATCAGATAATCTTTAAGGTCTTTTCCAAACCAAACCACTGGGTTTGTTTCTATAATTCAGGGCCCTTTCATTCTGGGTTTTTTTTTTTGTTTTTTTTTTTTTTTTTTTTTTTTTTTTTTTTTTTTTTTTTTTTT